>NW_019944180.1:13570-34980 GCF_002910315.2 Salvelinus sp. IW2-2015 | reverse complement strand
CCTCAGGAGACTGAAAAGATTTGGCATTGGTCCTCAGATCCTCAAAAGGTTCTACAGCTGCTCCATCGAGAGCATCCTGACTGGTTGCGTCACTGCCTGGTATGCAACTGCTCGGCCTCCGACCGCAAGGCACTACAGAGGGTAGTAGGTACGGCCCAGTACATCACTGGGGCCAAGCTTCCTGCCATCCAGGACCTCTATACCAGGCGGTGTCAGAGGAAGGCCCTAAAAATTGTCAGACTCCAGCCACCCTAGTCATAGACTGTTCTCTCTGCTACCGCATGGCAAGCGGTACCGGAGCACCAAGTCTAGGTCTACCTACATCAACTAACCGGTGCCTCCGCACATTGACTCTGTACCTGTACCCCCTGTATATAGTCTCGCTGTTGTTATTTTACTGCTGTTCTTTAATTACTTTTATTTCTTATTCTTATCTGTATTTTTTTTTAAACTGCATTGTTGATTAGGGGCTCATAAGTAAGCATTTCACTGTACGGTCTACTACACCTGTTGTATTCGGCACATGTGACTAATAAAATTAGATTTGATTTGAAGATGAACAATCTAACCTGAGTCTAACCTGTTCTCTTCACCAATAGGAATGGCACAGCTGTCTGCATCTACTCCATGGAAGAGATCGACAGGATATTCCAGAACTCTCCCTTCAGGGGATACAGTGAAGACATCCCCAAACCAAGACCCGGAACAGTAAGGAATTCTGCTTTTTTTTTCTCCATCTTCCAGGACTAGAAACATATTTTCTATTCTGCAGCCACATGTACATGTACATCTCTGCTCTCGTTTTAACGAAGTCTTCTTATTCTGGAGAATCAGAAATATTTCAGCCAGTGTCATGTGGACCATAAATAACAAGTGACTGAAAACAAAGGAAAGTTTGAGACTCGTTATTCCAGGGTGGATAGGAGGAAAATGTGTCTCTGTGTAACTTATAGGAACATCAGTATTCCACAGACAAAGGGAAACATGGGTCTGTGTCCCAAATGGCACCCTATTCCCTATATAGTGCACTACTTTCCAAAGCCCTGGTCAGAGGTAGTGCACTACATAGGGAATAGGGTGGCATTTGAGGACACATCCTAAAGCTGGACCCTCCCTGGCCTGTACAGCTGACTAAAGCATGGAACCATGAGGCTCTACAGCTCAGAGTTCACATCAGTTTCCACATGTCTTTCTAAAGCTGTGGCTGCTGCAGTCATGACACATAATATCTCCAACTGTGACTCATAGTTGCCTGTATGTGCTGCGCCTGTCGAGTAGATTGCGCCTGACAACAGCATTACAGCAACCACATATCCTGAGGTGGCATTTATTGTAGCTGGGGATTTTAACAAAGCAAATTTGAGGAAAAGGCTACTGAAGTTCTACCAACACATTGACTGTAGTAAATCGCGCTGGTAAAACGTTGGACCACTGCTACTCAACTTTCTGAAATGCCTACAAGGCCCTCCCGCGCCCTCCCTTCGGCAAATCTGACCACGACTCCATTTTGCTCCTCCCTTCCTATAGACAGAAACTCAAACAGGAAGGACCGGTCCTAATGACTATCCAATACTGGTCTGACCAATCGAAATCCACGCTTCAAGATTGTTTTGTTCACGCGGACCGGGATATGTTCTGGGTAGCTTCAGAGAATAATATTGACGAATACACTGATAAGTGAGTTTTCAGGAAGTGTATAGGAGATGTTGTACCCACTGTGACTATTAAAACCTACCCTAACCAGAAACCGTGGATAGATGGCAGCATTCGTGCAAAACTGAAAGCGCGAACCACCGCATTTAACCATGGAAAGAGGACTGGGAATATGTCTGAATATAAACAGTGTAATTATTCCCTCCGCAAGGCAATCAAACAAGCTAAATCGGTATAGGGACAAAGTGGAGTCACAATTCAACGGCTCAGACACGAGACGTATGTGGCAGGGTCTACAGACAATCACGGACTACAAAAGGAAAACCAACCAGCTACGTCACGGACACCGATGTCTTGCTTCCYGATAAGCTAAACACCTTCTTCGCCCGCTTTAAGGGATAACACAGTGCCACTGACGCGGCTCGTTAGCAAGGACTGTGGSCTCTCSRTCTCCGTGGCAGACGTGATTAAGACATTTAAGAGTGTTAACCCTCGCAAGGCCGCCGGCCCGGACGGCATCCCTAGCCACGTCCTCAGAACATGCGCAGACCAGCTGGCTGGTGTGTTTACGGACATATTCAATCTCTCCCTATCCAAGTCCGATGTCCCCACATGCTTCAAGATGGCCACCATTGTTCCTGTACCCAAGAAGGCAAAGATAACTGAGCTAAATGACTACCGCCCCGTAGCACTCACTACTGTCATCATGAAGTGCTTATAGAGACTAGTCAAGGATCATATCACCTCTACCTTACCTTACCTGACACCCTAGACCCACTCCAATTTGCATACTGCCCCAATAGATCCACAGACGATGCAATTGCCATCACCCTGCACACTGGCCTATCCAATCTGGACAAGAGGCATACATACCTATGTAAGAATGCTGTTCATTAGCTATAGCTCAGCATTCAACACCATAGTACCATCCAAGCTCATCATTAAGCTTGAGGCCCTGGGTCTGAACCCGCCCTGTGCAACTGGGTCCTGGACTTTCTGACGGGCCGCCCCCCAGTTGGTGAAGGTAGGAAACAACACCTCCACTTCGCTGATTCTCAACACTGGGGCTCCACAAGGGTGTGTGCTCAGCACTGTCCTGTACTCTCTGTTCACCCACGACTGCGTGGCCATGCACGCCTCTAACTCAACCATCAAGTTTGCAGATGACACAACAGTAGTAGGCCTGATTACCAACAACGATGAGACAGCCTACAGGGAGGAGGTGAGGGCTCTGGGAGTGTAGTGACAGAAAAATAACCTCTTACTCAACATCAACAAAACAAAGGAGATGATCGTGGACTTCAGGAAACAGCAGAGGGTGCATCCCCCTATCCACATTGATGGGAACGCAGTGGAGAATGTGGAAAAGCTTCAAGTTCCTCGGCGTACACATCACTYACAAACTGAAATAGTCCACCCACACAGACAGTGTGGTGAAGAAGGTGCAACAGCGCCTGAAATTTGGCTTGGCACCTTAAACCCTCACACACTTTTACAGATGCACAGTTGAGAGCATCCTATCTGGCTGTATCACCGCTTGCTACGGCAACTGCACCGCCCGCAACCGGAGGGCTCTCCAGAGGGTAGTGAGGTCTGACACATCACTGGGGGCAAACTACCTGCCCTCCAGGACACATACAGTCGTGGCCAAAAGTTTTGAGAATGACACAAATATACATTTTTACAAAGTCTGGTGCCTCAGTTTGTATGATGGCAATTTTCATATACTCCAGAATGTTATGAAGAGTGATCAGATGAATTGCAATTAATTTGCCATGCAAATGAACTGAATACTCCAAAAAAACATTTCAACTGCATTTCAGCCCTGCCATAAAAGGACCAGCTGACATCATGTCTCTCGTTAACACAGGTGTGAGTATTGACGAGGACAAGGCTGGAGATCACTCTGTCATGCTGATTGAGTTCGAATAACAGACTGGACGCTTCAAAAGGAGGGTGGTGCTTGGAATCATTGTTCTTCTCTGTCAACCATGGTTACCTGCAAGGGAACACGTGCCGTTCATTCACATCGCTTTGCACAAAAAGGGCTTCACAAGCAAGGATTATCAACGCATTTATAGGATCATCAAGAACTTCAAGGAGAGCTTCAAGGGCGCCCAAAGACAGTCCAGCAAGCGCCAGATGGATCGGGGGTACCACCGGTACAGAGCTTGCTCAGGAATGGCAGCAGGCAGGTGTGAGATGCACCTGCACGCACAGTGAGGCGAAGTCTTTTGGGGATGGCCTGGTGTCAAGATAAGGTCAGCAAAGAAGCCACTTCTCTTCGCTCAGGAAAAACATCAGGGACAAGACTGAATATTCTGCAAAAGGATACAGGATTGCGATCCGGCTGAGGACTGGGGTAAAGTCATTTTCTCTGATATGAATTCCCGTTTCTGATTGTTTTGGGGCATCGGAAAAAAAGCTTGTCCGGGAGAAGACAGGTGAGTGCTAACCATCAGTTCCTGTGTACATGCCAACAGTAAAAGCATCCTGAGATTCATTCATGTGTGGTGGTTGCTTCTCAGCCAAGGGAGTGGGCTCACCACAAATTTTGCCTGAAGAACACAGCAATGAATAAAGAATGGTACACAAACACATCCTCCGAGGCAAACTTCTCCCAACCATCCAGTGAACATTTATGGTGACGAACTAGCCTTTTCGCAGCATGAGGGCGCACATTTCCATAAAGGCAAAAAGGTGATAACTAAGGTGGCTTGGGGAACAAAAACAATCGGTATTTTTGGGTCCATGGCCAGGAAACTCCCCAGACCCTCAGATTCCCATTGAGAACTTGTGGTCAATGCCTCAGAGGCGGGGGACAAACAAAAACCCACAAATTCTGACAAACTCCAAGCATTGATTATGCAAGAAATGGGCTGGCCATCAGTGTCAGGATTGTGGCCCAGAAGTTAATGACAGCATGCCAGGGCGGATTGCAGAGGTCTTGAAAAAGAAGGGTCAACACTGCAAATATTGACTCGTTTGCATCAACCTCATGTAATTATCAATAAAAGCCTTTGACACTTATGAAATGCTTGTAATTATACTTCAGTATTCCATAGTAACATCTGACAAAAATATCTAAAGACACTGAAGCAGCAAACTTTGTGGAAATTAATATTTGTGTCATTCTCAAAACTTGTGGCCACGACTGTACACCACTCGATGTCACAGGAAGGCCAAAAAGATCATCAAGGACAACAACCACCCGAGCCACTGCCTGTTCACTTCGTTATCATCCAGAAGGCGAGGTCAGTACAGGTGCATCAAAGCTGGGACCGAGAGACTGAAAAACAGCTTCTATCTCAAGGCCATCAGACTGTTAAAACAGCCATCACTAGCCGGATATCACCCGGTTACTCAACCCTCTACCTTAGAGGCTGCTGCCCCATATACATAGACATGGAATCACTGGCCACTTTAATAATGTTTACATACTGCTTTACTCATCTCATATGTACATACTGTTTTCTATTCTTCAGTATTTTAGTCAATGCCACTCCAACATTGCTGGTCCTAATATATATTTCTTAATTCCATTATTTTACTTTTTAGATGTGTGTGTATTGTTGTGAATTGTTAGATACTACTGCACTGTTGGAGCTAGAAACACAAGCATTTCACTACACCCGCAATAACATCTGGTAAATATGTGTATGTGACCAATAACATCTGCTAAACATGTGTATGTGACCAATAAAATGTGATTTCTACCACTACTGACACCCTTGCAGGTTTATGTGTTTCTGTTAGAGGAAGTTGTTCAGACAATAAACCACCTATCTGTTTTTCCTCCACCCTGACCCTGACCCCACAGTCCTCCTGCTCTTCCTTTTGGGAAGCYTCAATATATTCTATTGTTTTGTCTAAGTTCCTTATGTGACTAAGACGTGTTGTATAGCCTACAACAAAACAACAGTCTGACTAAGGCCGGCTGTGCTTCCTGACTCCCTTTACCAGGAAGCAAGTGACTTTTCTTCTGACTTTTAAAGACATATTTATATACACGGTTTAACATATAAGAGTGTTAATATTTATATATGTGTTTTAAGAAATGTTAAATTACTTATAGGAGTATTAACAAAAGCAGGTTTTATGCCCTTATTTGGACTAAGTGATTTCCTGTGACCTATTGAGAAGCGTAAACACCAACACGACATAGGATGTTATACTGGAATATTTATGTTAGCAGCCCATGTCTCCGTAATCTTTGGTGGACAGACTACATAACATGCATCTGATCAAACTATGCAAGATTTGGTCCTGGGATAAACGACATAAATGTCTCATTAACCATATTATTTGCTGCGAAATTACGATTTTATTCACTTATTTGGCAAAGGCTTCTATCAAATGGGGTGCTTATCTGGGTAAAGACCTGTTCTCCTGTCTTATCTCCTCAGTGTGTCTCTAACAGTAAAGACCTGTTCTCCTGTCTTATCTCCTCAGTGTGTCTCTAACAGTAAAGCCCTGCCATTGGCTACGGTGAACGTGATAAAGAGAATCACCCAGAGATGACAGACTGGATCCATCCCATCCCACCCTACAAACCCCATTCTACATCTCTAACTATAACTACACCAAGATAGTTGTGGACAGAGTACAGGCGCAGGACTACACACGCACAACGTCCTGCTGCTATCAACTGGTAGGTGATGTCTAGGCTCCATGTCTGGAAATAGACTCTCTGGATTGTTAGGCCACGCCCTGCGATAGACTAGCTGTCTTATGCTACAGAAACCTATGAAGAAACCTTAATACCAGGGCATTAATACCAGGGAGCAGTAATACCAGGGCAGTAATACCAGGGCATTAATACCAGGGCAGTAATACCAGGGCAGTAATACCAGGGCAGTAATACCAGGGCAGTAATACCAGTGGCAATTAATACCAGATAATTAATACCAGGGCAGTAATACCAGGGCAGTAATACCAGGGCAGTTAATACCAGGTGGCAGTAAGAGGCAACATTCTCTAGGTTGCAGGGTAGAAGTATGGAGTCTGGTAGCCGGCTAGTAACAGTGACTAAGGTTCAGGGCAGGGTCCTGGGTGTGTAGCCGGCTGTAACAGTGACTAAGGTTCAGGGCAGGGTCCTGGGTGGTAGCCGGCTAGTAACAGTGACTAAGGTTCAGGGCAGGTCCTGGTGTAGCCGGCTAGTAACAGTGACTAAGGTTCAGGGCAGGCGGTCCTGGGGTGGGTAGCCGGCTAGAACAGTGACTAAGTTCAGGCAGGGTCCTGGGTCGGTAAGCCGGCTAGTAACAGTGACTAGGTTCAGGGCAGGGTCCTGGGTGGTAGCCGGCTAGTACAGTGACTAAGGTTCAGGGAGGGTCCTGGGTGGTAGCCAGGCTAGTAACAGTGACTAAGGTTCAGGGCAGGGTCCTGGGTGGTAGCCGGCTAGTAACAGTGACTAGGTTCAGGGCAGGGTACTGAGTGGGTAGCCGGCTAGTACAAGGTCACAGGGTCCTAGGGTGGTAGCCGGCTAGTAACAGTGACTAAGGTTCCAGGCAGAGGTACTGGGTGGTAGCCGCGCTAGTAAACAGTGACTAAGGTTCAGGGGCGGGTCCTGGGTGGTAGCCGGCTAGTAATTAGTGACTAAGGTTCAGGGCAGGGTACTGGGTGGTGCCGGCTAGTAACAGTGACTAAGGTTCAGGGCAGGGTCCTGGGTGGTAGCCCGCGCTAGTAACCAGTGACTAAGGTTCAGGGCAGGGTACTGGGTGGAGCCGGCTAGTAAAGTGACTAAGGTTCAGGGCAGGGTCCATGGTGGTAGCGGCTAGTAACAGTGTCTAAGGTTCAGGGCAGGGTCCTGGTGTAGACCGGCTAGTACAGTGACTAAGGTCAGGCAGGGTCCTGGGTGGTAGCCGGCTAGTAAAGTGACTAAGGTTCAGGGCAGGGTACTGGGTAGCCGGCTAGTAACAGTGAACTAAGGTTCAGGGCAGGGCTAGGTACTGGGTGGTAGCCTGGCTAGTAAACAGTGACTAAGGTTCAGGGCAGGGTACTGGGTGGTACTGGCTACGTAACAGTGACTAAGGTTCAGGGCAGGGTACTGGGTGGTACGGCTTGTAACAGTGACTAAGGTTCGGCGGTCTGGTGGAGGCCGGCTAGTAACAGTGACTAAAGTTCAGGGCAGGGTCCTGGGTGGTAGCCGGCTAGTAACAGTGACTAAGGTTCAGGGCAGGGTCCTGGTGGTAGCCGGCTAGTAACAGTGACTAAGGTTCAGGGCAGGGTCCTGTGGTAGCCGGCTAGTAACAGTGACTAAGGTTCAGGCAGGGTCCTGGGTGGTAGCCGGCTAGTGACAGTGAGCTAAGGTTCAGGCAGCGGTCCTGGGTGGAGGCCGGTAGTAACAGTGACTAAGGTTCAGGGCAGGGTCCTGGGTGGTAGCCGGCTAGTAACCAGTACTAAGGTTCAGGCAGGGTCTGGTGTGTAGCCGGCTAGACAGTGACTAAGGTTCAGGGCAGGGTCCTGGGTGGTAGCCGGCTAGTAACAGTGACTAAGGTTCAGGGCAGGGTCCTGGGTGGTAGCCGGCTAGTACAGTGACTAAGGTTCAGGGCAGGGTACTGGGTGGAGCCGGCTAGTAACAGTGACTAAGGTTCAGCAGGTACCTGGTGGTAGCCGGCTAGTAACAGTGACTAAGGTTCAGGCGAGGGTACTGGGTGGTAGCCGGCTAGTAACAGTGACTAAGGTTCAGGGCAGGGTCCTGGGTGGAGCCGGCTAGTAACAGTACTAAGGTTCAGGGAGGGTACTGGGTGGAGGCCGGCTAGTAACAGTGACTAAGGTTCAGGGCAGGGTCCTGGGTGGTAGCCGGCTAGTAACAGTGACTAAGGTTCAGGGCAGGGTACTGGTGGTAGCCGGCTAGTAACAGTGACTAAGGTTCAGGGCAGGGTACTGGTGTTACGGCTAGTAACAGTGACTAAGGTTCAGGGCAGGGTCCTGGGTGGTAGCCGGCTAGTAACAGTGACTAAGGTTCAGGGCAGGGTACTGGGTGTACGGCTAGTAACAGTGACTAAGGTTCAGGGCAGGGTACTGGGTGGAGGCCGGCTAGTAACAGTGACTAAGTTCAGGCAGGGCCTGGGTGGTAGCCGGCTAGTAACAGTGACTAAGGTTCAGGCAGGGTACTGGGTGGTAGCCGGCTAGTTAACAGTGACTAAGGTTCAGGGCAGGGTCCTGGGTGGGAGCCGGCTTAGTAACAGTGACTAAGGTTCAGGGCAGGGTCCTGGGTGGTAGCCGGCTAGTAACAGTGACTAAGGTCAGGGGCAGGGTCCTGGGTGTAGCCGGCTAGTAACAGTAACTAAGGTTCAGGGCAGGGGTCCTGGTGGTAGCCGGCTAGTAACAGTGACTAAGGTTCAGGGCAGGGTCCTGGGTGGGAGGCCGGCTAGTAACAGTGACTAAGGTTCAGGGCAGGGTCCTGGGTGTAGCCGGCTAGTAACAGTGACTAAGGTTCAGGGCAGGGTACTGGGTGGTAGCTGGCTAGTGACAGTGACTAAGGTTCAGGGCAGGGTCCTGGTGTGAGGCCGGCTAGTAACAGTGACTAAGGTTCAGGCAGGGTTCCTGGTGGTAGCCGGCTAGTAACAGTAACTAAGGTTCAGGGCAGGGTACTGGGTGGTAGCCGGCTAGTAACAGTGACTAAGGTTCAGGGCAGGCGGTCCTGGGTGGTAGCCGGCTAGTAACAGTGACTAAGGTTCAGGGCAGGGTTACTGGGGGTAGCCGGCTAGTAAAGTGACTAAGTTCAGGCAGGGTCCTGGGTGGTAGCCGGCTAGTGACAGTGACTAAGGTTCAGGGCAGGGTCCTGGGTGGTAGCCGGCTAGTGACTAAGGTTCAGGGCAGGGTCCTGGGTGGTAGCCGGCTAGTAACAGTGACTAAGGTTCAGGGCAGGGTCCTGGGTGGAGGCCGGCTAGTAACAGTGACTAAGGTTCAGGGCAGGGTCCTGGGTGGTAGCAGGCTAGTAACAGTGACTAGGTTCAGGGCAGGGTCCTGGGTGGTAGCCGGCTAGTAACAGTGACTAAGGTTCAGGGCAGGGTCCTGGGTGGTAGCCGGCTAGTAACAGTGACTAAGGTTCAGGGCAGGGTCCTGGGTGGAGGCAGTAACATGACTAAGGTTCAGGCAGGGTACTGGGTGGAGGCTAGTAACAGTGACTAAGGTTCAGGGCAGGGTACTGGTGGAGGCTAGTAACAGTCACTAAGGTTCAGGGTAGGGTCCTGGGTGGTAGCCGGCTAGTAACAGTGACTAAGGTTCAGGGCAGGGTCCCGGGTGGTAGGCGGCTAGTAACAGTGACTAAGGTTCAGGGCAGGGTACTGGGTGGTAGCCGGCTAGTAACAGTGACTAAGGTTCAGGGCAGGGTACTGGGTGGAGCTGGCTAGTAACAGTGACTAAGGTTCAGGGCAGGGTCCTGGGTGGTAGCCGGCTAGTAACAGTGACTAAGGTTCAGGGCAGGGTACTGGGTGGTAGCCGGCTAGTAACAGTGACTAAGGTTAGGGGAGGTACTGGGTGGAGGCTGTCAGTAACAGTGACTAAGGTTCAGGGAGGGTACTGGGTGGAGGCTGGTCAGTAACAGTGACTAAGGTTCAGGGCAGGGTACTGAGTGGAGGCTGGTCAGTAACAGTGACTAAGGTTCAGGGCAGGGTACTGGGTGGAGGCCGCTAGTAACAGTGACTAAGGTTCAGGGCAGGGTACTGGGTGGAGGCTGGCTAGTAACAGTGACTAAGGTTCAGGGCAGGGTCCTGGGTGGTAGCCGGCTAGTAACAGTGACTAAGGTTCAGGCAGGGTCCTGGGTGGTAGCCGGCTAGTAACAGTAACTAAGGTTCAGGGCAGGGTACTGGGTGGTAGCCGGCTAGTAACAGTGACTAAGGTTCATGGCAGGGTACTGGGTGGTAGCCGGCTAGTGACAGTGACTAAGGTTCAGGGCAGGGTCCTGGGTGAGGCTAGTAACAGTGACTAAGGTTCAGGGCAGGGTCCTGGGTGGGAGGCGGCTAGTAACAGTGACTAAGGTTCAGGGCAGCGGGTCCTGGGGTGGTAGCCGGCTAGTGACAGTGACTAAGGTTCAGGGCAGGGTCCTGGGTGGTAGCCGGCTAGTAACAGTGACTAAGGTTCAGGGCAGGGTACTGGGTGGTAGCCGGCTAGTGACAGTGACTAAGGTTCAGGCAGGGTCCTGGGTGGTAGCCGGCTAGTAACAGTGACTAAGGTTCAGGGCAGGGTCCTGGGTGGTAGCCGGCTAGTAACAGTGACTAAGGTTCAGGGCAGGGTCTGGGTGGTAGCCGGCTAGTAACAGTGTCTAAGGTCAGGGTAGGGTCCTGGGTGGTAGCGCGCTAGTAACGTGACTAAGGTTCAGGGCAGGGTACTGGGTGGTAGCCGGCTAGTGACAGTGACTAAGGTCAGGGCAGGGTCCTGGGTGGTAGCCGGCTAGTAACAGTGACTAAGGTTCAGGCAGGGTCCTGGGTGGTAGCCGGCTAGTACAGTGACTAAGGTTCAGGGCAGGGTCCTGGGTGGTACCGGCTAGTGACAGTGACTAAGGTTCAGGGCAGGGTCCTGGTGGTAGCCGGCTCAGTGACTAAGGTTCAGGGCAGGGTCCTGGGTGGTAGCCGGCTAGTGACAGTGACTAAGGTTCAGGGCAGGGTCCTGGGTGGTAGCCGGCTAGTGACAGTGACTAAGTTCAGGGCAGGCTCCTGGGTGGTAGCCGGCTAGTGGTGACTGTTTACCAGTCTAATGGACTGGAGATAGAAGCTGTTTCTCAGTGTCTTCCAGCTCGAGAAAATCAAGGCTCTTGGACGGCTACTTACTTACTGCCAGGTCTCTGCAAACAGGCCTATTTCAGCTTGTAAATTACTGTGCACTGCAAACAGGCCTATTTCAGCTTGTAAATTYCTGTGCACTGTAAACAGGCCTATTTCAGCTTGTAAATTACTGTGCACTGCAAACAGGCCTATTTCAGCTTGTAAATGACTGTTTACCTTTCTGTATCTCTTTCCCCAGACACTGGAATGATCCATAAGATCTTAAATGATCGTTTTAAACCTTTCATTATCTCAGAGACTCATCTCTCCAACCACTCTGATGTCATCAGATCCATGAAACTGGACTCTAAAAAGGTACTGGCAGGGGTGGCAGGGTAGCCTAGTCGTTAAGAGCGTTAAGAGCCAGTAACGAATGGTTGCTGGTTCGAATCCCAGAGAAGAATAGGTGTTAAATCTGTCAATGTATGTACTCTTGAGCAAGGGACTTAACCTTAATTGCTCCTGTAAGTCACTCTGGATAAGAGCGTCTGATAAATGACTAAAATGTACTTTGATCAAGTTATTTTGGATATGACGAGAAGGATGGTATTCAGAAGAGTGGTGTTCAGTATAGATATACACTGAGTGTACAGGTTATATGAGATATGACCTAGGCCCTATGTGATCAGGTTACTGTGTATTCTGAAAGTATTCAGTAGAGCGGTGTTCAGTATAGATATACACTGAGTGTACAGGTTATATGAGATATGACCTAGGCCCTATGTGATCAGGTTACTGTTCATTCTGAAAGTAGACCCCTTCACTTCCTCCATGTTTTTCCTCATCAATCGACACACAATACCTCATAATGACAAAGCAAAAACTGTTTTTTTAGAAATGTTTGCACATGTATTAAAAATGTGGCAGGCTGTACACCAGGCTGTATACCAGGCTGTACACCAGGCTGTACACCAGGCTGTATACCAGGCTGTATACCAGGCTGTATACCAGGCTGTATACCAGGCTGTATACCAGGCTGTATACCAGGCTGTACACCAGGCTGTACACCAGGCTGTATACCATTGGCTCGAGTGTCTTATTGCTTTTACAAAACAGTCCGCATTGACATCCAATTAGCATAATAATATCTCTTTAACAATCTGTCATTTTATCTTTTTTGTTTAAGCTAATAGCATTAAGCCCCCCCAAAAAACACAGGGCTTAGACTCTGCTGGTATTAAGATAGATATTGTTGAAATGTGAAATATATGTGATGGGATGTTTTTAGTATTAACTAGCATCTTTCTGTCTATGTGCAGAGGAGGCTGGTGGTGGGTTTGTCAGAGCAGATCTCCATTCTGGACCTCCAGAGGTGTCATGACTATAACGGATCCTGTGCTGAGTGTGTTCTGGCCAGAGACCCGTACTGCGCCTGGACAGAGGCTGGGTGCAAACCCACCGTCCCGTAAGTCTAAAGTTTCCTCTTTGGCTCCTCCTCAAATGACCAAACATGGCTGTTCCATGAGCTGTATCTTTCAATCAACTTTATTTATAGGACCTTTTAACAGCAGCAGTTTACACAAAGAGCTTTTTACAGTAACCGGCCTAGAACCCAAAGAGCCTTTTACATTCCCAGGCCAAAGAATGAATGCCCCCCCCCCAAAAAAAAGAATGACAAAGCATCCTTCACTCATGCTGCCAAACATAGCCTCGTAAAACTGACTATCCTACCCATCCTTGACTTCGGTGATGTCATTTACAAAAGAGCCTCCAACACTCTACTCAACAAATTGGATGTAGTCTATCACAGTGCCATCCGTTTTGTCACCAAAGCCCCATACACTACCCACCACTGCGACCTGTATGCTCTCGTTGGCTGGCCCTCGCTTCATACTCGTCGCCAAACCCACTGGCTCCAGGTCATCTATAAGTCTTTGCTAGGTAAAGCTCCGCCTTATCTCAGCTCACTTGGTCACCATAGCAGCACCCACCCGTAGCACGCGCTCCAGCAGGTATATCTCACTGGTCATCCCCAAAGCCAATTCCCTCCTTTGGCCGCCTTTCCTTCCAGTTCTCTACTGCCAATGACTGGAAAACTGCAAAAAACACTGAAGCTGGAGACCCATATCTCCCTCACTAGCTTTAAGCACCAGCTGTCAGAGCAGCTCCCAGATCACTGCACCTGTACATAGCACATCTGTAAATAGCCCATCCAACTACCTCATCCCCATACTGTATTTATTTATTTATCTTGCTCCTTTGCACCCCAGTATCTTACTTGCACATTCATCTTCTGCACATCTACCATTCCAGTGTTTAATTACTATATTGTAATTACTTCGCCACCATGGCCTATTTATTGCCTTACCCTCCTTATCCTACCTCATTTGCTCACACTGTAATAATAGACCTTTCTACTGTATTATTGACTGTTATGTTTGTTTATTCCATGTGTAACTCTGTGTTGTTGCTTGTGTCGAACTGCTTTGCTTTATCTTGGCCAGGTCACAGTTGTAAATGAGAACTTGTTCTCAACTAGCCTACCTGGTTAAATAAAGGTGAAAATAAAAATAATAATGAATAAAAAAGAGCATTTTACAGGATAACCGGCCTAGACCCCAAAGAGCCTTTTACAGTAACTGGCCTAGACCCAAAGAGCCTTTTACAGTAACTGGCCTAGACCCCAAAGAGCCTTTTACAGTAACTGGCCTAGACCCCAAAGAGCCTTTTTACAGTAACAGGCCTAGAGCCCAAAGAGCCTTTTACAGTAACTGGCCTAGACCCCAAAGAGCCTTTTACAGTAACTGGCCTAGACCCCAAAGAGCCTTTTACAGTAACTGGCCTAGACCCCAAGGAGCCTTTTACAGTAACTGGCCTAGACCCCAACGAGCCTTTACAGTAACCGGTCTAGACCCCCAAAGAGCCTTTTACAGTAACAGGCCTAGAGCCCAAAGAGCCTTTTACAGTAACTGGCCTAGACCCCAAAGAGCCTTTTACAGTAACTGGCAGGACCACTTTTGGTTCTTCTTTATATACCTAGCATTGCTGTCTACTGTATCTAAACTGATATAGCCTCAGTGATGGTCTTAGTGAACGGAATGTTGTGATTAAAATGCTGTTTTTCTTTTCACAGGGGAGGCATTCAAAATATTGATGGAGGACAAACTAATGTGTGCCCTAAAACAGCAGAGTTAAAATACCAGAAGGTATACTGTACATCGACATCTCACACACTGATATAATCAATAATCAATCAATCAATCAATAATGAATCAATCGAATCAATCATCAATCAATTAATCAAATGAGTCAATCTGATGCCTGGACCACTGTTAGTTGATTTGGAATGTATTGAATGAATAGGCTAGATTTTCATTCCCCTACCTTGTTAAGTACATTTCTCCAACTCTTTCTCCAGAACCGAAGAAGCCACCAGCAAACAGACCAGACGTGACACCCAGCCCTCCTCGTCCCTTAACGCCCTCGGTGCCTCGGTCCACTCTGTTGCCCCTGGGCGTCCCCTTCTACCTGTCCTGTCCCATAGACTCCTACCACGCCCACTACAGCTGGGAACACCTGGGCAAGACACGCCCCTGTCTGCGCTGCAGCCAGCTGTCTCCATCTCATCCCCTCCATGCAGCAGAGCACTATGGGGACTACCAGTGTGTCTCAAGGAGAGAGACTACACCAGGGTGGTAAGGGTGGTCCGAGCTACACAGCTTGCTGAGTAACCACAACCCAAGCATAATAAGCAGGCCGCCAGACCGGTAGGACCCGTCAGTACTAACATAGAGGACTCTGAGAGCAACGGAGCAACAGCTGTTATGGCAATGCAAGCGGGATGGTTCGTGACCTTTGCAGCTTTGGACATTGTCGTGCAACTTCTGCAATAAAATCATGTCCACATGGACTTCATCATGATATGACACTGTACATCTGCGCTCTATAACGGATCCACAGAGCATTCAGAAATTATTCAGACCCCTTGACTTTATCCACATTTTGTTATGTTACAGCCTTATTCTAAAATGGATTAAATAAAAATATACAAATCCTCATCAATCTACACACAATAACCCATAATGACAAAGCAAAAACAGGTTTCTAAAAATGTTTTGCTAATGTATTAAAAATCATAAATACCTTATTTACGTAAGTGTTCAGAGCCTTTGCTATGAGACTCGAAATTGAGCTCAGGTGCATCCTGTTTCCATTGATCATCCTTGAGATGTTTCTACAATTTGAATGGAGTCCACCTGTGGTAAATTCAATTGATTGGACATGATTTGGAAAGGCACACACCTGTCTATATAAGGTCTCAGAGTTGACAGTGCATGTCAGAGCAAAAATCAAGCAATGAGGTCGAAGGAATTGTCCGTAGAGCTCCGAGACAGGAAGGAGTCGAGCCACAGCTCTGGGGAAGGGCACCAAAACATGTCTGCAGCATTGAAGGTCCCCAGAACACAGTGGCCTCCATCCTTCTTAAAAGGACGAAGGTTGGAACCACTCTTCCTAGAGCCGGCCATCCGGCCAAACTGAGCAATTGGGGGAGAAGGGCCTTGGTCTGGAAGGTGACCAAGAACCCGATGGTCACTGTGACAGAGCTCCAGAGAGAAACTTCCAGAAGGACAACCATCTCTGCAGCACTACACCAATCAGGCATTTATGGTAGAGAGGCCAGACGGAAGCCACTCCTCAGTAAAAGACACATGACAGCCCGCTTGGAGTTTGCCAAAAGGCACCTAAAGGACTCTCAGACCAAGAGAAACAATATTGAACTTGAACCAATCACGTCTGGAGGAAACCTGGCACCATTCCTACGGTGAAGCATGGTGGTGGCAGCATCATGCTGTGGGGATGTATTTCAGCGGCAGGAACTGGGAGACTAGTCATGATCGAGGGAAAGATGAACAGAGCAAAGTACAGAGAGATCCTTGATGAAAAGTTGTTCCAGAGCGCTCATGACCTCAGACTGGAGCGAAGGTTCACCTTCGAACAGGACAACGACCCTAAGCACACAGCCAAGACAACGCAGGACTGGTTTCGGGACAAGTCTCTGAATGTCCTTGAGTGGCCCAGCCAGAGCCCGGACTTGAACCCGATCAAACATCTCTGGAGAGACCTGAAAATAGCTGTGCAGCYATGCTCCCCATCCAACCTGACAGAMSTTYAGAGGATTTGCAGAGAAMAATGAGAGAAACTCCCCWAATACAGGTGTGCCAAGCTRGTAGCGRCATASCCAAGAAGACWCGAGGCTGTAATCYCTGCCAAAGGTGCTTCAACCAAGGTCTGAATACTTATGTAAATGTGATATTTCTGTTTTTTTTWKTTTCTTTGCAAACATTTCTAAAAACCTGTTTTTGCTTTGTCATTATGGGGTTTTGTGTGTAGTCTGCTGAGTAAAAAAAACAATTTAATACATTTTAGAATAAGGCTGTAATGTAAAAAAAAGGAAAAGTCAAGGGGCCTGAATTCTTTCCGAAGGCACTGTATAAGGGGGTGGTTATGGGAGAAAGTTTAACCTGGGTCACATTCATTAGGGCACACCGTAACAAAACATTTAAAAACCCTCCTTGTTTCAGTCAGTTTCCTTCCGTTTCCTTCTGTACTGATTGAACACGACCCAGATCAGACTGCTTTCTAAAGGGGATGTTAGGTAGCAGGAGCCAGAGCTTTCTTTACCTCTATGTTAGATAGCAGCGGGACTCTTGGTGGAAGGAATTGTGTTGCGTAGAAGAAAATCCCTCCAAAAATAACCACATGCTTGCTGATCCAGGGCAGAAGGCTCAGGATTAGAGCAGTTAAGGACAGTTAGATTGTTCGTCACTTGGGGGTAAACAGTTGGCTAAAGAGGCTCTGTCATACAGACTCCCGTTGCATTAGTTCCAGCAGTACTGACTCTGTCACAGCCGCTGTGTGTTTGTTGACGCCTTGGCCRTTTTGTACCCACTGAGACTTGGCAATGACCTGCAGCACTGCTTAGCTCTACCAGTTCATTTGAGGTCTCCTGGTACGTGACAATGGCATGCAACAGCTTGGTCCAGAACCAGAAACACGTCCTCTGATAACAGTTGAGATATTATCAGAGGAAAGGGTGTGGTGGTCTCTAGGGCGAAACAACAGAGAATAGTTAACACTAACCATTTTCCTGAGAAATGGACTCTTCTGTCCTAACTCCTCCTGGACCTCTTCACAACATCAACACTTAGCAGTGTCCTCCTCCTCCTCCTCCTCCCGGTGTCATTGAGTTATGAGGCTGAACACACTCACAGAAGCGTGCACACACACACGCACACACACACACACACACATAGACACACAACCACCCAAGTGCTGGGGGTAAATCATGTTTTTGGCACCACAAGGATGGAGTAGGACTGAATAAGGACAAGTGGATCTGTATCAATGGAGGAAGGGGAGGTCCATCCTCCTCAGTGGAGGAAGGGGAGGTCCATCCTCCTCAGTGGAGAAAGGGGAGGACCTTCCTCCTCAGTGGAGGAAGGGGAGGACCATCCTCCTCAGTGGAGGAAGGGGAGGACCATCCTCCTCAGTGAAGAAAGGGGAGGACCATCCTCCTCAGTGGAGAAAGGGGAGGACCATCCTCCTCAGTGGAGAAAGGGGAGGACCATCCTCAGCCACCATACAGACTTGATTAGACCAGTGAGCAACAGCATTTTTATTTATTAAAAAATATATATATTTCACCTTTATTTAACCAGGTAGGCCAGTTGAGAACGTCCAGTATAATAAGCACAGTTTATAGAGGCATTATATACAATAACATACGCGCTATTGATTGACTGCCATTTATTAATATACTGTTCTTTTTTCGAACCTGTAAGGTTAGTATTGTTACTATTTTAATGAATGTATTAATGACACTCATTAGATCTATTTATGATGATGCATGATGCGTCGTCATTAATATATTATTAATTCGCGCTTGCTGTTAGATGTATTATGTTTGACTATCGCCGAATTGGGCCTTGTTTGTGTACGCATTGAACGTCCTCGAGACTTGGCATGTACGCTGTTGCATGTCAACTAGCTACGTTAGCTCTGTAAGCGCATAGTTTTCATTTGAATGGTCTCTCTTAGAGTTAACATGACGTGAATTTACTTTGGTGGGGCAAAAATTGGTCTATGATACAAAAGACTGCATTATATACTGGTTAGGAGGTAGGTATATTTCATACGGTAGAGGTGACTGGGTGGAATCGCCGGCTTCATGCGCAAAGTTCGCTTTACTAGACACGATAGACAGAGATAAACAATTTCTGTGCCGTTTTCTAGAATACTTTATAGTGTCTTTAGATTGTTATATTCCTGCTCTTTCTGTGTAGTTAGCATTAGAATAAATTTTCCTTAAATGTCAGATAAGGCATCACTGATTTGGTTTATCTAGAGGAGAATAAGGCATGGCTCTAGTGAGATTAGAGAGCAGGATATCGATGCTTCTTACTGCTTTCTTCAGTTCTAGTGCAGTAGGAAACGATAGTGACAGTGGTTGCGATGTGTGATCGATCTGGTCTCACCCTTTTAGGGATTTTTTCTATTTTGTTCCCGGCAACTCAAACACACAACACAGCATTACATATGAAGTAATTTGGTTACACTTGCAAATTGGAATTCATAGCTGCCACAGCATGATGCTCTGCCATCACAAACTATGCTTCACTTTCCACTCTAACATGGGGGAGTGATTCTCGAGGTGATGAGAGCAGTTGGGTTTGCCCAGTGACGTAAGCCTGCTTTTCCCTTGCATGGCAAGTTAACGTGTCGCTCCATTTTTTGGGAGCTCATACTCCTCTCGACAGAGCTACACTGGACTGGACTTCCAACACTTTTCATAATGTTTGGGAGAGTCTCGCCACATGGCTTAGATGTTTCGGGCGAACACCAAATCCGTGTTTATGCTTGTTTTTACTTTAAAGCAATGGCTTTTTTCTGGGGCCACTACTTCTGTAAAGCCGCAGCTCGTGGAGTGTAGGTTGAAGTGTTATGCGAAGTATACTTACCAATTCTCAGAGGTGAGGAGGCTTTCGCTCTTGCAGGGTTTATTTGGGTCTCTTTTTGTTGCCCTCTCTCTGATTAATGCCCTCCTTGCTTGGTTGAGAGTTTTGGTGGGCAGCCTCGTCTAGGCAGGTTTGTTGTGGTGACATATTCTGTATAAACTAATGTGTAATGGGATTTAACGGTGCCTCAGGGAGGTTCTAAAGTTTCTGATCTTTTTTTCTCTAACCAACCCTCCTTCCTGCCATCTTGTACTCTCGCACAACTTTCTTGTCTCTGAACTGTTTTGGAGACGCTCTTGGGTCTTATGGTGCCATTGCTTTGGTGTCCGGTGTGCCATTGAAGCTTTGAATTAGGTAGTGTTAGTAGCGGAATCTGGGCGCCTTTCTAGACACAGCGTTGTACATATATACTGAGATATGTGACAGCTCATGTGACACTTAGTATTGCACACGGTGGAGCTTTATTTACTAAAGATAAGTAGTGACATCTTTCGACAGGTCAATAGAGTTTTGCACAGATCTGTTTTAGGGCTTCATGCAAGGGCGGTTGAATACATATAGAAACAACACACAGCAAACACCACACACACACACGACATCACACACAACACCACATAATGACACAACCACCAAGTGCTGGGGGTAAATCATGTTTTTGGCAACCACAAGGATGGAGTAGGACTGAATAAGGACAAGTGGATCTGTATCAATGGAGGAAGGGAGATCATCCTCAGTGGAGGACACTCCTGGGGAGGTACTCCTCCTCGTGAGGAAGGGGAGGACATCCTAGTGGGAGGCCTCAGTGAGAAGGGAGGACCTCTCAGGGGAAGACCATCCTCAGTGAGAGGGGACCTCCTCAGCACTTATAGACTTGATTAGACCAGTGAGCACAGCAATTTTTATTTATTTAAAATATATATATTTCACTTTATTTAAACCAGGTAGGCCAGTTGAGACAGTTCTCATTTCAACTGCGCCCTGGCAAGATAAAGCAAAGCAGTGCGACAAAAACAACAACACAGAGTTACACAAACAGACATACAGTCAATACACATAGAAAATCTTACTACAGTGTGTGCAAATGTAAGTAAGGGAGGTAAGGCAATAAATAGGCCATGTGGCGAAATAATTACAATTTAGTAATTAAACACTGGAATGGTAGATGTGCAGAAGATGAATGTGCAAGTAGAGATACTGGGGTGCAAAGAGAAGCAAGATAAATAAATACAGTGTGGGGATGAGGTAGTTGGGTGGGCTATTTACAGATGGTATGTACTAGGTGCAGTGATCTGTGAGCTGCTCTGACAGCTGGTGGTAAAGCAAGTGAGGGATAAAGTATTTCCAGTTCAGAGATTTTTGCAGTTCGTTCCAGTCATTGGCAGCAGAGAACTGGAAGGAGAGGCGGCCAAAGATGGTGTTGGCTTTGGGGTGACCAGAGAGATATACCTGCTGGAGCGGTGCTACAGGTGGGTGTTGCTATGGTGACCAGTGAGCTGAGATAAGGCGGGGCTTTACCTAGCAAAGACTTATAGATGACCTGGAGCCAGTGGGTTTGGCGACGAGTATGAAGCGAGGGCGCAATGAGAGCTACAGGTGCAGTGGTGGGTGTATAGAGGCTTTGGTGACAAAAGGATGGCACTGTGATAGACTGCATCCAGTTTGTTGAGTAGAGTGTTGGAGGCTATTTTGTAAATGACATGCCGAAGTCAAGGATGCGTAGGATGGTCAGTTTTACGAGGGTATATTTGGCAGCATGAGTGAAGGATGCTTTGTTGCAAAATAGGAAGCCAATTCTAGATTTAACTTTGGATTGGAGATGCTTAATGTGAGTCTGGAAGGGAAGTTTACAGTCTAACCAGACACCTAGGTATTTGTAGTTATTCTGTCATTATATCAAACTGTAATATTGTTTGTTGTATTTTTTATAGGGGACAATGCGCATTAATCAACATCAATACTAAATGATGCACATCCATGTAAATGTGGCGGGGTTTAGCCGAAAGTAATTAGCACCCGTAGTCCAGGGCAGGTACAT
>NW_019944180.1:8221-13545 GCF_002910315.2 Salvelinus sp. IW2-2015 | reverse complement strand
GCCGTTCTCATTTCAACTGCGACCTGGTCAAGATAAAGCAAAGCAGTGCGACAAAAACAACAACACAGTTACACAAAAAGACATACAGTCAATAACACAGTAGAAAAATCTAACACAGTGTGTGCAAATGAAGTAAGATTAGGGAGGTAAGGCAATAAATAGGGCCATAGTGGCGAAATAATTACAATTTAGTAAATAAACACTGGAATGGTAGATGTGCAGAAGAGAATGTGCAAGTAGAGATACTGGGGTGCAAAGGAGCAAGATAAATAAATACAGTGTGGGGATGAGGTAGTTGGGTGGGCTATTTACAGATGGGCTATTGTACAGGTGCAGTGATCTGTGAGCTGCTCTGACAGCTGGTGGTTAAAGCAAGTGAGGGAGATAAGTATTTCCAGTTTCAGAGATTTTTGCAGTTCGTTCCAGTCATTGCAGCAGAGAACTGGAAGGAGAGGCGGCCAAAATGGTGTTGGCTTTGGGATGACCAGTGAGATATACCTGCTGGAGCGCGTGCTACAGGTGGGTGTTGCTATGGTGACCAGTGAGCTGAGATAAGGCGGGGCTTTACCTGCAAAGACTTATAGATGACCTGGAGCCAGTGGGTTTGGCGACGAGTATGAAGCGAGGGCCGCCAATGAGAGCGTACAGGTCGCAGTGGTGGGTGGTATATGAGGCTTTGGTGACAAAAACGGATGGCACTGTGATAGACTGCATCCAGTTGTTGAGTAGAGTGTTGGAGGCTATTTTGTAAATGACATCGCCGAAGTCAAGGATCGGTAGGATGGTCAGTTTTACGAGGGTATATTTGGCAGCATGAGTGAAGGATGCTTTGTTGCAAAATAGGAAGCCAATTCTAGATTTAACTTTGGATTGGAGATGCTTAATGTGAGTCTGGAAGGAGAGTTTACAGTCTAACCAGACACCTAGGTATTTTGTAGTTATTCTGTCATTATATCAAACTGTATATTGTTTGTTGTATTTATTTATAGGGTACAATAATCAGTGCAGCTTCTCTAGTCCAATGGCGTTGCATTCCAGTATATTGTAGCTTTAACAGASTAGTCCGATTGGCCGATTTTACTGTGTTTAAAAAGGGACAACGTTTTCCCCTCTAGTTACTGCCCCTGTTATCCTGGAGTTGCTTTCATTGAGCATGTCATGCCGGCATAAGGGGGAAGGGGCAACACCATGCAGGATCCTAATGACAAGGCTTGCATCTACATACTGCTAAAAGCTGTCCAGACTAAATAAATTATGTTTGTAAAATGACAATGGTGGTGTTTGGTTTATTATCATAAATATTCAGTGTTTGTAGAGTGATTCAATTGGTTTCAGAATAGGAGCTCCTGCTTGTGACCAGCATGTGAGGTAACATCTCAGCTGTGAGTAGATCACAGCAGGACTCCAGAGGAAGGAAAGGTCTGATCAACCTGAAGGTGGATATTATGAAAAACAAAGTACCGTTTTCAACAGAGAGTTCATCTTGTAGATTACTGTCATATTTTAATGACAGAGCAGTGTCTGATTTGGGAGCTATTATTTTCTGTGTCATTTAATCACTTGTGTCACTTTAAACCCTCCATAGTCCTCCACTGTAATCAACATGTCGCACTTTAACGCCCTCCATAGTCAACATGTCTCACAGGAATACAGTAGCCCTCATCCATGTAATGACACAGGTCACACCAACAAGGGGGCTGGATCAGACAGACTCCCTCGCTGGTCTGCTAACCTTTGGTTCACTTTCCTTTGTTTTGAGTTTGGTTGTTTTGTTCCTTCATTTGGTTAGCCCTTTTCCCAAGAGGATGTTCCAAGGAAACATTTTGGAATGACTTTGGTTTTTTGTGGGGTTTCTCAACATTAGTTAAGAAATACATGCTTGTTTCCCTGATGTTGATGTGTGCATTTAGTATCTGTAGTATCTGAATGAAGTGTGTGAGTTTCACTTCTGGTTGTGTGTGTGTGTGTGTTCAGATTACCATGCTGTTACAAACGGTTCCAATCCCTCCTTTCCCACGCKGTCTGAGATACAGGTCGCCGCTGGTCCGTCAGTGGTGTATGCCGTCTGTCCTAACCCCAGGTCACTTTAATAAAGATCATGGACGGAAGCCAGAGCTGACAACACAGTACCCAAGGCTGGAATCAAACCGGCTCTCGCCAGGAGGCTACCTGCAATTACCCAGGAGACAGCTGCTGGTTACACAACACTTCTAGTTGGCCTATTCTACAGCTGAGTCAGAACAGGTCTGTTGCTAAGGGTGGATGGGAGTGCTATGGTTGCCATGACTCCTAATTACATCCCGTCCTGGGATTGCGTTAACGTTTGAACTTCTGCGTATGTCGGCTCAATCTGAAATTACCTTCACATTTCTACCTTCGCAAATCTGTAACACTTCAGCTATCCGGATTTGAAGAGAGCCTTGAGTCTCCTCATGTTGGAGGAATAACATTGTAGTCATCTAGTCCGTGTAATGATTCTAGTTGAACAAACCAGCTCTGACTTGCTGATTCTAACCTCTGTTGTTAACAATACAATATTCTCCCTCATACCCTCATTCGTAGATCCTGTTCTGCAGCCACAGCAGTGTTTGCCTCAACAGCAGCTGTTTTACTGTTTGAATAACCTCACATTCCCCTACCATCAGCACTACACACACACACCACACACACACACACACACCACACACACACACACACACACACACACCACAGCACACACACACACGAACCTCTTGGTAGCAGCGTTAGGGGATGTAAAAAGGGCTGAGGTGTTATAATCAGCCCTTGAACTCCTTGGGTGTGAACGCTAAGCGCCCAGTGTAGCAGGCAGCACTGTTACATCCTGAGTGGGGCTGCATCAGAAGGCCTCGAACCCCATCAAAGGGTTAGGGGGTTGGGTGAAGGTAACATTGATCCAGGGTTGGGTGGAGGTAACATTGATCCAGGGTTGGGTGGAGGTTGTTTGAGTGGCTATGTTACTTTTGGAAGCATCAAACCTTGGATCCTGAGGCGTGTCACTGTAGAGTTGATTGTTGTGGTTTCCTGTTGTTGTTCATTCTCTTTCAGTTGGACGACTTCTGGGGTTGCTAGGGGATTGCTTTTAATGTCTCTTCCTAGGGGAGGACTATGGTAAGGACTCTTAAGTGGATGATGCTCATAGAAACCATACAATCAGTAGCACTCAACAAGGGTTGTGGGAAACACAAACAATGTCAACAAACAATATCAACATTCTTTTACAGGGACTCAACTCCCACTTGACCAAGGACCAGGATATAAATATCACAACATCTCTCTTTGCTTGTAGAAATGTTTTGCAGAAGTAGAAAACCCACTACCCTACCGGCTGTGTATGTTGTTTTTTTAGCTTATTTTTCTTCAGGGGGTAGATCATCTTGCATGTTGCAGATAGATAGTGGCTTCTTTCTGCATCATTTCCCCCACATATTAATATATTATATTATATAGATATTATAATTTTTATTTTGTATTAAATGTATTTTCCCCAAACCCCAAACCCCTCCCCTAATTGGAGTAAACTTGTCACGCCCTGACCTTAGAGAMCCTTTTTTATGTCTCTTTTTGGTTTTGGTCAGAGTGTGATTTGGGGTGGGCATTCTATGTCCTTCACTTCTATGTTTTCTGTTTCTATGTCTTGGCCGGGTATGGTTCTCAATCAGGGACAGCTGTCTATCGTTGTCTCTGATTGGGAACCATACTTAGGTACTCCMTTTTCCCTCCTTTCGTTGTGGGAAGTTGTCTTTGTTTGTGGCACTATAGCCCTTAAGCTTCACGGTCGCAAAAATAGAGCTTTTTGGTCTAAACTCCACTGCCGGTGTTTGGAGGAAGAAGAAGGATGAGTACAACCCCAAGAACACCATCCCAACCTGAAGCATGGAGGTGGAAACATCATTCTTTGGGGATGCTTTTCTGCAAAGGGACAGGACGACTGCACCGTATTGAGGGAGGATGGATGGGGCCATGTATTGCGAGAT
Source organism: Salvelinus sp. IW2-2015 (assembly GCF_002910315.2). Taxonomy (NCBI): domain Eukaryota; kingdom Metazoa; phylum Chordata; class Actinopteri; order Salmoniformes; family Salmonidae; genus Salvelinus; species Salvelinus sp. IW2-2015. The sequence goes on along the minus strand of NW_019944180.1, from coordinate 9,550 downwards.
CTTAGCCAACAACTCCTTCCTCAGTAAGAGCATTGATGATGGGTCGTGGCTGGGTCTTCAGCATGACAACGACCCGAAACACACAGCCAGGGCACTAAGGAGTGCTCCGTAAGAAGTATCTCAAGGTCCTGGGAGTGGCCTAGCCAGTCTCCAGAACCTGAACCCAATAGAAATCTTTGGGAGGAGCTGAAAGTCCGTATTGCCAGCGACAGCCCCGAACCTGAAGGATCTGGAGAAGGTCTGTATGAGGAGTGGGGCCAAAATCCCTGCTGCAGTGGTGCAAACCCTGGTCAGAACTACAGGAAACGTATGATCTCTGTAATTGCAAACAAAGGATTCTGTACCAAATATTAAGTTCTGCTTTTCGATGAATCAAATACTTATGTCATGCAATAAGAATTGCTAATTAATTACTTAAAAATCATACAATGTGATTTCGGGATTTTTGTTTTAGATTCCGTCTCTCACAGTTGAAGTGTACCTATGATAAAAAATTACAGACCTCTACATGCTTTTTTAAGTAGGAAAATCTGGCAAAATTTCGCGCAGTGTACAAAACTTGTTCTCCCCACTGTATATACTCATGTATATACTCATGTTATACTCCATGTTATACTCCATGTATGATACTCCATTTTTATACTCCAATATATATACTCTGATTTATACTCCATAAGTCATACTCCATATATCTCCATGTTAAATATACTCCATATATAACTCCAGTACTATATTTACTTCTATGTTTATTACTCCATTATATATACTTCTATGTTTTATATTCCATATATATACTTATGTTTACTCCATATATATACTATCATGTTTATACTCCATATATATACTTATGTATATACTCCATATATATACTCTATGTTTATACTCCATATATTAACTCCTGATTTTATACTCCATATATATATATACTCTATGTTTATACTCCATATATAATACTCTATGTTTTATACTCCATATATATCACTCTATGTTAATACTCATAATATACTCTATGTTTCATACTCCATATATATATTACTCTATGTTATATACTCCATATAATATCTCTATGTTTTACTCCACTATATATACTCTAGTGTTATACTCCATATATATACTCTATGTTTATTACTCCATATATAAACTTGCATATATAAACTGATATACTATATAACTCGCATATTTTAAAACCCAGGTTCAACTGATTAGCTTCCATATATAAACTCCAATACATTAAACTCCCGATATACTCTGCCATATATTAAACCCAGTATATAAGAACGTAATATCGCAATATAATGCATAATAAACTCCATATTAATAACTCCAATA
>NW_019944180.1:0-2047 GCF_002910315.2 Salvelinus sp. IW2-2015 | reverse complement strand
GTTTTTTGTATTGGTTTATTGTTTTTGTTTGGCGTCACTTTTAATAAAGGGAAAATGTACGCTACGACGCTGCGCTTTGGTCCGGTTCTATCGACGGCCAAAAACTAATGGACAACAACTCGTAGGCTTCTACTTCCAGCTCATTACCTACTATATACATGGTACAGACACAGTATATTTTACAATAGTTATCTTTTAACCCTAACCCTAAACCTACTATATACATGTTACAGATAACAATAGTTATCTTTTAACCCTAACCCTACTATATACATGTTACAGACACAGTATATTTTACATTAGCTATCTTTTGTTTGTTTTTAGTCCTTCAGCTCCCCTCAACCCTCCCATCTAGCTCTGAAGACCATCCAGTTTTTGTCCCATCCTTCAGCTCTCCTCAACCCCTCCCATCTTAGCTCTGAAGACCATCCAGTTTTTAATTTCTATATGCCATATATTTTTCAACTGTGTTGTGTGATCAAAATGTGACATTTAAAGTGGTTCTTTGCCTTTCCCAAAGCCATGCGATGCTACCTGCCAGAATGACCCGTGTCATGCTGTTTTTTAATCAGCTTCTTGATATGCCACACCTGGCAGCTAGATGGATTATCTTGGCAAAGGGAGAATTAAACACAGACACGTTACATGTCGTATAAACTCCATATATAAACTCCATGTATAAACTCCATATATAAACTCCATATATAAACCCCATATATAAACTCCATATATAAACTCATATATAAACTCCATATATAAACTCCATATATAAACTCCATATATAAACTCCATATATAAACTCCATGTATAAACTCCATATATAAACTCCATATATAAACTCCATATACTCTATATATTAACTCCATATATATACTCCGTATATAAATTCCATATATATTCTCGATATATATACTCCATATATATACTTCATATATATACTCCATATATAGTCTCATATTTAAACTCCATATATAAACTCCATATAAACTCCATATATATACTCCATATATAAACTCCATATAAACTCCATATACATTTCTATTTAATCCTCAGGTACTTTAAAATGTAATCAAACTATAATATTTAATACAGATACAAGTATGTTCAATAGGAAAGTAAAATTAGCAGGTGCGTGTCCTCTTCGTCGCGCGCACAGACTGATTTACAACTCTGACTCCCTGTACTAAAACTCAAAATACTTCCTCGTTTGGGAATAAACAAGCCTGAAACCTTGAACAAAGACTGTTGACATCTAGTGGAAGCAACAGGAATTGCTATCTGGGAGCTGGAATTGCATATGACCCATAGCTTTCCATTGTAAGAGCATGGGCTCTGAAAAAAAAACATTCTGGTTGGTTTTTCTTTGGATTTTCTCCTACCATATCAACTGTCTTATAGTCTCATACATTATTTTAACATTTCTACAAACTTCAAAGTGTTTTCCATCCAACATTTTCAAAGTCAGCTATGATCTCAAACTGTACAAATGTACCTTTACAGAAATGCACGAAAGGACATTCCCATTTCTAGCTGTAACTCTACAGGATGGGTGTCCCTATACCGGGACAGTTGAGCTAGRGTGCGCTAATGTGATGTKMWGTATGTGCAGAATGCTTAAATTKTTGTTAATTTAACTGCACTGTCCAWTTTACAYTKGCTATTACAGTGAAAGAATACCATGCTATTGTTTGAGGAGAGTGCACAACAACAAAACACTTTATCACAGCAACTGGTTTGATACATTCACCTCTGAAGGTAAATACTGTAAACTTAGTTAAGTAATTTTGCTCTGATTGGTCATCCTGAGTGGTCCCAGTAGATAAAATGTAGCCATAGTAATTGTTGTTGATAAAATCTTAAGTTTTATTATCAAGATTTTGTGCTATATACTTCTCTTTTGGTGTTCTCTTAATCGTAGTTTGAACGCGCTGGTGTACTTCCCTGGCTCCAACCCACCCCGTCCTGGTACGCTCTGACCTTTATTGTTCCTTTGTTTTGTCTTTAAGTTAGTATGTCAGGGCGTGATTGGGGTGGGCAATGTCTATGT
>NW_019944179.1:112843-119047 GCF_002910315.2 Salvelinus sp. IW2-2015 | reverse complement strand
AGTCTCTAGTGATATATTCTAAACCCCAGTCTCTACGTTGATTGTATCTAACACCCGTCTTACTTGATGTGTATCTAACCCAGTCTCTACTCTCCACAGGGCAGTAGGGTGGTAATGTATCCTAAACCCCGTCTCTACTCTCCACAGTGGGCAGTAGGATGTATGTATCTAACCCCAGTCTCTACTTCCCAGTCGTGGGCAGTAATGGATGTATCTAACCCCAGTCTCTACCTCTCCACAGGGCAGTGGGATGTATCTTAACCCCAGTTCTCTACTGATGATATACTAACCCAGTCTCTACTCTCCACAGGGCAGTGGATGTATCTAACCCCAGTCTCTACTCTCCACAGGGCAGTAGGATGTATCTACAACCCCAGTCTCTACTCTCCACAGGGCAGTGGGATTATCTAACCCCAGTCTCTACTCTCCAACAGGAGGCGAAGTGGGATGTATCTAACCCCAGTCTCTACTCTCCACAGGGCAGTAGGATGTATCTAACCCCAGTCTCTTACTTCCAACAGGGCAGTAGGATGTAATCTAACCCCAGTCTCTACTTCCACAGGGCAGGTAGGATGTATCTTAACCCCCAGTCTCTACTGATGTATCTAACCCCAGTCTCTTACTGATGTATCTAACCCCAGTCTCTACTCTCCACGGGCAGTGGGATGTATTCTAACCCCAGGTCTCTACTCTCCACAGGGCAGTTAGGATGTATCTAACCCCAGTCTCTACTCTCCACAGGGCAGTAGGATGTATCTACCCCAGTCTCTACTCTCCACAGGGCAGTAGGATTGTATCTAACCCCAGTCTCTACTCTTCCACAGGGCAGAGTAGATGTATCTAACCCAGTCTCTTACTCTCCACAGGGCAGTAGGATGTATCTAACCCCAGTCTCTACTATGTATTTAACCCCAGTCTCTACTCTCCACAGGCAGTAGGATGTATCTAACCCCAGTCTCTAGGGCGTAGGATGTATCTAACCCCAGTCTCTACCTCCACACAGGGCAGTAGGATGTATCTAACCCCAGTCTCTACTCTCCACAGGGCAGTAGGATGTATCTAACCCCAGTCTCTATCTCACAGGGCAGTAGGATGTATCTAACCCAGTCTCTACTCTCCACAGGGCAGTAGGATGATTATCTAACCCCAGTCTCTACTCTTCCACAGGGCAGTAGGATGTATCTAACCCCAGTCTCTACTCTCCACAGGGCGGTAGGATGTATCTAACCCCAGTCTCTCTACAGCAGTAGGATGTATCTAACCCCAGTCTTACTCTCCACAGGGCAGGTAGGATGTATCTAACCCAGTCTCTACTCTCCACAGGGCAGTTGGATGTATCTACCCCAGTCTTCTACTCTCCACAGGGGCAGTAGGATGTATCTAACCCCAGTCTCTACTCTCCACAGGGCAGCGTAGGATGTATCTAACCCCAGTCTCTACTCTCCACAGGGCAGTAGGATGTATCTAACCCCAGTCTCTACTCTCCACAGGGCAGTAGGATGTATCTTCGGGGAACTTCTGAATAACTCCCCTCTGTTCCCCGGAGAGAATGACATAGAACAGCTGTGCTGTGTTCTCCGGGTCCTGGGGACCCCCAACCAGCGCATTTGGCCGGTGAGACTGCTCTCTGTCCGTCTGTCCATAAAACACAATTTGAGGGATATTCTACTGTATATTAGGTAGCATGGGTGGGAAAAGTACCCAATTGTCATACTTGAGTAAAAGTAAAGATACCTTTTAATAGAAAATGACTCAAGTAAAAGTGAAAGTGAACCGGTAAAATACTACTTGAGTAAAAATCTAAATGTATTTGGTTTTAAATATACTTACGTATCAAAAGTAAATGKARTTGCTAAAAGTATTCATAATTTCAAATTCCTTATATTATGCAAACCAGCCAGCTCAATGTTTATTTAATTTTTATTTAATTCTTGGTTGGTGAGCGGACCCCAGACCTCACAACCATAAAGGGCAATGKGTTCTATAACTGATTCATGTATTTTTAGCCAGATCCTAATTGGTATGTYGAATTTGATGTTCCTTTTGATGGCATAGAAGGCCCTTCTTGCCTTGTCTCTCAGATCGTTCACAGCTTAGTGGAAGTTACCTTCGGCACTGATGTTTAGGCCAAGGTATGTATCGTTTTTTGTGTGCTCTAGGGCAACGGTGTCTAGATGGACACCCCAACAGGACAGGTAGCCTACTCTCATCAGAGAGGTCTTTGAAACCTTGAATAAGGGTTTCAAATTTGGGGAAATGACACTCTCTAATTGTTTTATATTTTTGACATTTTGTCAGGAAATGCAGCTCCGTCTCAGGTTCTGCTGTTGTGCAGTGGTTGCACAGCCTTTCCTCTACAGGAAGCCAGGTTTTCCTGTGTCTACCCTTCTCAATGGCAAGGCTGTGCTCACTGAGCCTGTACTTTGTCAAGGTTTTTCTAAGGTTTTGATCAGTAACCATGGTCAAATAGGTAGCCACGGTGTACTGTCGATTTAGGGCCAGATAGCACTGCATTTTGCTTTGTGTTTGTGCTTGTGTTTCCCAATAAGCAATGTAGTTTTGTTTTGACTGTTTTGTAATTTGGTTTATTCTGATTGATTGGATGTTCTGGTCCTGAGGCTTCAGTGTGTTAGTAGAACAGGTTTGTGAACTCAGGCACATTGGGGGAGTGGCTGCCAATTCACCACTCACCTATACTTGGCAAGGCCAAAATGGAGGATGAAGTTGGCACACTGTACTGCACCAAAATGGAGTCCGAGCTGGCACACTGTACTGCACAAAATGGAGGCTAAGTGCACACTGTACTGCACCAAAATGGAGGTAAGTGCACAATTATCAGGCTTTTAGCTGTTTAAAGACTTTAGTCTGGTAAACACATCCGACCTAAGAACATTTCGAATGGTACTCTGAAGTATCCATTATAACACTACAACCACGAAAGACCTTGGGACTTCTGGGAAGGCAACCAGAGACTCTCTGATGAACTATTACCCAGCAGACGGACCGGCGATCGCAGAGAGGGACAACAAAGCATACACTCGAAATATGTAAATTTATTTTCGAATGATCGGCTGTTCATGTTAAAAGCATTAGCAGTTCATGACTGTAGTTAAACTGTATTACAGTGATAATTTCTCTGAGTTTCCCTCTTTGAATGTCCCCACCCCTTTCCTTTGTCTGCCAAGCCGTCATATCGGTTAGCCCACTAGGGACTTTTCTATCATGTCAGTAACCAATGTACCTACTGTGTGTGTGTGTTTCTGTAACTCTGTGATTGATTAAGTTAGTTAGTAAATAAAAATGAAGCCATTTTGTATATCGCTGATTCATGATCTAGGCTCGGGTCGTGCAGATATCCAAGAGTTTGCGACATTCAGAATATGACTGATGAGGTAAATAATACATTAATAATGACTGTAATCGATAAGATATGAAAATATCTGAAAATAGTTAAAATTCGGGAATGGAACTCTATTAAACATTTTCCCGTGGTGCCCCGATTCCTAGTTATAAGTTACATGATTAGTTTATGGCGTATTAAATGACACAGAGAATTGATGTGATAATATACATTCTTCACATTTAATGATAGTCAACGCTACATAAACAATGAGCATCATGAGTCAGACACACACCACACACACACACACACACAACCACACACACACACACACACAACACACAACACACACACACACACAGCACGACACACACACACACAACACACACCCCCACACTACACACACACACACACACACACAAACGCATGAAGAAATGCATGGCTTTCACATCACAGCATTATGTACATACCAATATAAATATTCTATGGTGGAATAACATAGCCTGAGTTCCTGATCTGTTTGTGGTGTCTTGCCAACTCCCAACTTCCATGACAATGACAGCAAATGGAGATGGCAAGACAGCACAAACAGATCTGGACTCGGGCTAGGATGATGACAAATACAAGGAGAACAGTAGGTCATAGACACCAAGGCGTGTCCTTGGACCAGAGCAGGATCCACCAGGCTACATTCTGGGATGTATTCATTAGTCACACCCGTTGCAAAAACGATTTTCTACGAGAACAAGGGTTTTCTATTGGACAAATTCCGTTTGGTCCCGTTTGGTTCCGTTGGTTTTCTAGTGAATACACCCCTGGTTTAAGCAGCCTGGGATGAACATGAAGAACAGTCATACACACATTGTACCAGTAGTGCAGGGTCCACCAGGTTCTGACAGTCACTCAACACACATTGTACCAGTGCAGGGTCCACCAGGCTCTGACAGTCCATACACACCTTGTACCAGTGCAGGGTCCACCAGGCTCTGACAGTCAAACATAAAACCTGATTAAACCAGGATAAGTGCTACTCTCAACCAGGCTATGAAAAGCATTGGGGGCAGTCAATCATAAGCACCAGGCAATGCCCTGGACCAAAGCAGGGTCCACCAGGCTCTCTGAGAGGGGCAGATCTACAGAGAATTCCTACAGGAGGCTGGAGTCGCTGACGGCGATGTTTCCCTCCGTGCTGGGGGATAGGCAGCTCCGAGTGGTGCGGCCGGCAGCGGCTCAGAGAACAAATAGGGATGGAGCAGGGCCTGAGAGAGAGACAGAGAGAGAGACAGACAGAGAGTTGAAGAGAGAGAGAGAGAGAACAGACGCGAGAGAGAGACAGACAGAGAGTTGAGACAGACAGAGAGAGAGAGAGACAGACAGACAAGAGAGAGAGTTGAGAGAGAAGACAGAGAGACAGACAGCGAGAGAAAGAGACAGACAGAGACAGACAGAGACAGACAGAGAGAGAAAAGAGACAGAAAGAGACAGAAAGAGACAGAAAGAGACAGACAGAGAGAAACAGAGAGAGAGAGACAGACAGAGAGTGAGAGAGAGAAACAGAGAGAGAGAGAAAGAAGGTTGAGAGAGAGAGGGGGTGGGTGGGTGTGAGACAAACTGAACTTGTTTCAATCTCTCATTCCTAGCCTGGTCGTCCAGATCTGTGGCACTAGACATGGACTATAGGAGTGGGCAAACTGCACAAACAGATCTGGAACCAGGCTCTCATCTTGGCTTTCAACTATCATAATGGGCTGGCAGACAGTTGAGGACGATAACCAGTTTGAAGTATAGCTGTTCTTATCAATCAATGCAAACAAAAAGCTTCCCTGCATACAGCTTATCAGAGGTTCTATTTCTGTTAATTCTAGAACCATTCAGAGGTATTCTGTTATTCTAGAACTGTTTTCTGACCTGTCTGGCGCTGATCTCTGTTGAGAGGGGTAGGACCAGGAACTTGTTGAGCAGATCCACAGCCTGAGGTGAGGTATCAGGAACTATCTCCTCAAGAGGGAATGCAGGGTTCTCCTTAAAAGTGATCTTATGTAGTCAGGCAGCTCTGTATCTCCTGCAGAGACAGAGACAGAGAGACAGAGAAGAGACAGAAGCGAGACAGAGAAGAGACACAGCAGAGACAGAGAGACAGAAAGACCGGAGACAGAGAGACAGAGGAAAGACCAGAGACAGGAGAGAACAAGAGAGAGAGACACCGTTAATGACACCTTAATGAGGCAGTGAATGAACTGAGAGAGACAACACGCAGGGCATTCTACACCGCCATTAAAAAGCTATTCAAATTGAAAATACCAATTAAAATTTGGCTAAAACTAATTGAAATATGTCATTGAACCAATTGCACATTATGACAGCGAGGGTGTGGGTCCACTTGCAAAACAAGATTTCATCAAATGGGACAAAACACCCCCCATTGAAACCCTGCATGCAGAGTTCTGTAAGATTATCCTACATGTCCAGAGGAAAACTACAAACAATGCATGCAGGGCAGAATTAGGCAAATATCCACTAATAATAAAAAAACTCAAAAAAGAGGCATTAGTTTTGGAAACATCTAAAATACAGTGACCCCCTCTCTATCATTACCAAGCCCTGCAATGCCAAGAGCTGAGCAAAGAAAAGAGTCCCCTCAATCCAGCTGGTCCTGGGGCTGAGTTCACTAACCTGTTCTACTAACACACTGAGCCTCAGTCCCCTCATCCAGCTGGTCCTGGGGCTGAGTTCACTAACCTGTTCTACTAACACACTGAAGCCTCAGTCCCCTCATCCAGCTGGTCCTGGGGCTGAGTTCACTAACCTGTTCTACTAACACACTGAAGCCTCAGTCCCTCATCCAGCTGGTCTGGGGCTGAAGT
>NW_019944179.1:103608-112818 GCF_002910315.2 Salvelinus sp. IW2-2015 | reverse complement strand
GCCTCGGAGGACACAGTGTTATCTGATAAGCTTCTTTCTTTCGCTGTGTAAATTCGCTGAATATATTCACTGCAGTATTAAGCCTAACATTGAGTTTATGAATTATGGGCTAATATTCATACTCTTCCAATACGGCCATAGGCTTACATTTCGAGCCTCTTCCATTGTTCTGCTGCGCAATTACGCACCTGGCCTCACTGCAGCCTCGGGCTATTCCTCTTAAATCTTGTGGAGTCCCAGGAAAAGCCAGACTACAAAAGCTTGTTGGACAGTTATTTCGAATATTCTTAAATAATAGCCTATTGGAGGAGAGATGTATGCTAGCTCTTGTTGCTGAATGGAAAATAGGCTACAGCATTAAGAACGGTCGGGGAGGTGGCAAAAGAAGCCTCCATGTCCTATAGTAGGTCTATCTTAACACCGAATGGCTACAGCCTGACAAAGTGGGCCCTACATGTAACGATATAGCTTCCGTCCATCTCCTTCGCCGCTACCCGGGTCGACCCTCTTGCACACATCGACAACAGCCACCCTCGAAGCATCGTTACCCATCGCTCCACAAAAGCCACGGCCCTTGCAGAGCAAGCCTCTCCGCAATAGGCTACAGACTACATGTAAGCCTCTCCGCAATAGGCTACAGACTACATGCAAGCCTCTCCGCAATAGGCTACAGACTATGTGCAGCCTCTCTTGCAATAGGCTACTAGACTACATGCAAGCCTCCTGTCTGCAATAGGCTACAGACTACATGCAAACACACCTGCAATAGGCTATAGACTACATTGCAAGCCTCTCCGCAATAGGCTATAGACTACATGCAAGCCTCTCCACAATAGGCTATAGACTACATGCAAGCCTCTCCGCCAATAGGCTACCTCCCGAGGCTGCGCTGAGTGCGCTCCCTACCAGTCCCTATTGTTTCAGTTTTATATGGACAAGAACTGCGTCCTACCTAGGCTACAACACAATGTAATGAAGAGTGTTATTATTGTGTTCAAGTGAGTACACGACTCTAGTCTTAGATTGTAAACGACCACGAATAGCCTATGTCATTTGAATAACCTCTCAAAAGCCTGGCGTTTTGAATCCATATTAGGCTAATTTCGAAACCRCTGCATCTAGCCTGCCTTCCTGGCCAACCAGTTATGGGTCTTTTCTCGGCAGTTTAGCCTACAAGGTCCAGGCACATTAGCAGGCCAGTCATTTGTTCTATTTTGTCAGGATGTATCGGCTAAAATATAATGCTAATGCAGGGATTTCTAGTGGCGCGCATATGAGGAGGAAGTTGTCTCCATAGTTTCCCCCGTTTTGGCTTCTGTGTTTTAAAAGCGGTAGAAAATCAGGTGAGTCGTTTTGTTTTCAGCAGTTTTCTCGCTGCAGTAATGACTTTTAAAGTGGATGGACATACAGTACTATGTTATTTTAGTTCAAGTTCAACCCCCCACCCACACACCTCACTCCTGGCCACCTTATTCTGATTTCCCTGGAAGTTAAATAAACAAAAGAGACAGCGAACGAACAGTCGGTCGGTCGCTACACGTTGGTTAACAATCACCTGTATAGTTGCAGCCCCATACTCTCACTATAGAAAAGCCACATCTCTCTGTGTGATTGCAGAATTTGTAATAATTTGCATCACTGCTCCCCACTCAATTGTTATGGGTTTACCATTTAATATAAAATCTAATTGTTTTATTGTCGGAGTTCAGTAATGGTTTTATTGGGAATCAATCACCAAGTGTCTATGAATGAACCAATAAGAAATATACATTTGGATCACATGTTCCTGCTGTACTTGTTTTTAAAACTTTGAAGATAGTTTTTCTAGATTAATATACCATCAACACTACACTTGTTAAGGATAACACAAAAAGGGAACTGTGTTATAGTCAGTGTATCAGTATATAGCATAGGTGGCTGGTTGCACCTTAATTGGGTATGAAGGGCTCATAATAATGGCTGCAATGGAATTCATGGAATTGTATCAAACGTACATGTGGTTGATACCGTTCCGTTCACTCCGTTCCATTCGTTCCGTTCCATTCACTCCGTTCCATTCACTCCGTTCCATTCACTCCGTTCCATTCACTCCGTTCCATTCGTTCCGTTCCATTCACTCCGTTCCGTTCACTCCGTTCCGTTCACTCCGTTCCGTTCACTCCGTTCCGTTCACTCCGTTCCATTCACTCCGTTCCATTCACTCCGTTTCCAGCCATTACTATGAGCCGTCTTCCCCTCTGCAGCCTCCTGTTGTGTACAGGAATCCCGAATGGCGCAGCGGCGGTCTGAGGCACTGCATTCAGTGCAAGAGGCGCCACTACAAGTCCCGGTTCGAATCCAGTTGTTTCACATCCGGTCAGTGATTGGGAGTCCCATAGGGCGGCGCACAATTGGCCAGCGTCGTCCAGGTTTGGTTCGGGGGTAGGCCCTCATTGGAAATAAGAATTTGTTCTTAACTGACTATGCCTAGTTAAATGAAGGTTAAATGAAGGTTAAATAAAATAAATAAATATAGCCAAGACACATAGGCCTATATAAATTACATTTTCTAAATATTATGTACATCAAGTATTTGTATTAGTGCTTCCTGTAAAACAGTGTCGTGGTATCGGTAATATGATTTTAGGAGAAATATGCATTACTTCAGATAATCCAAGCACTACATTACATTTAAGCCATTTAGCAGACGCTCTTATCCAGAGCGACTTACAAGTCACTATTCGGCCTAAATGTAGAAATTTAACCTTGAGTCCCTTTCTTCCTTTATTAGTGAGTTATTTACTATAGTAGATTAGAGACAAATTCATTGTAGAATAGTCTATATTGTCAATGGTATTGTAATAAACCAGGCAGGGAGCAGGCCTCGAACCCTCGACCTTCTAGCCCAAAGTCCAGCGCGCTATCGACTGTGCCGCAACAGAGTGGGTATACGCGCTTATAAACCCAGCGTCGTTACACTATGATTGTTTTGGTTGGCATTGGACCAGAGCAGAAAACATCCCACACGGACTACAAAGCATTGCACAGAAGAACTCACACAACACCCATGCTATATTTCTTGGGCTTCACTTGTATTGTAACATCGACCTCAAATAGATACTTTGTACATTCATTACGTCGATTCTATTTTAAAAACATTTCTTAAACTGAAGCAACCCGAACGAAACGGGAGGGACACACCTGAATTTCTCAAATTGAAAGTGTCGTTTTTAGTTGCACAACGTTTTGTTTTGCAACTGTTTGGGACTAATGATTACACTCCCGATTGTGGTCTTTCTTGACGTCATTTCTTTGCGCCCTGTCTGGGCGTGTGCGACGTTGTTGTCACTCCACTTGGCGCTCAGACGGAGGGTTAGCTAACGCGAAACATCAAGTGTAAGTGAAGTGTATGGTGTTATTGTCGTGGCTCTATAGTTCTTGTCTCTACGCTCTATTTTATTGCAATTTTGTGCTCTGAAAAATGTCTACAATTATTTGAATTAGGGATTGGAGAGTATTTTAGTCCAACGTTAGTCTTGAAGTTATAGCTAAGCATCGGCTAACGTTAACCACTGATGAGACATTGTTGCGGCTTGTTTTCATTTTTTTTTTAAGAACACCTTTGACTAGTTGATACGGATACAATGACCGCTTTTGATTTGAACATTTGTAACGTTAGCCATATCTGTCGGCTTGTAACGGGTAAACTGGCTAGAATTGGGATCTGTCTGTGGCAACATGAGAAAGTGAAATCACCTGTCCAAAAAATGACTCCGTTTCAAAACAGAGCCCCCATCTTCCTGAAAAAAAGTGATGCTTTCAAAGCCCACACGACACCATTGATTATTCATTAGGGTTCCATGATTTCCTAACTGAACAGAAATGATCTGTTATCATCATCAACTATTGACCTTCGTTGATATATGTTGTAGGGTGTATGTATAGGTGTTTCTGTGGACGGTAGTRTATCTGCTGCAGCATGGATTCTGTGCCAGAGCCCAGGTCAGTCAGACGTTCCCCTCGCACGTCAAAGTCACCGGACAACAACGCAGCCAAAGTAAGATATACCAGAGAATATGAGTCTGTCTACTATCTACATGTCCATGATAAGAAGTGAATAGAGCTAGCCACCATCTTAAAGGTAGACTTACTGCAGCTCACTCTTGACTGTAGGCTATATCAGGGATGGCTAACAACAGAGATCCTATTAAATTACTAAGAGGAGCTATGTCATAAACACTCAAGGTTCCAGAATGGGGGTGAAAATGGCAGACATTTTGGTCAGGTAGAAATCCAAACCAGTCTAATTGGAATTAATGGCAGTAGACGCAGAATCCTGATTTTTCTTATATAGAAAAAGAAAACAAAGGCATGTGACACATCAGAAATTGTTTAACATAATTATTATCAACATAAAATATTGTCATATAATCATAAATACAGTTTATAATGGGTTTATACATGTTTTCTGTATAAATAGTCTCTAACATATATGTAAACAGACCATAAATGTCTAAATTTTTTATTTTCTTGGGAAGCTGGAAGTGCTATTATATGATACAATATCAGCTGCATTTACAACTTGTCCAAGTCCCATCAACTGATTTCATTCAGTTCCAGGCTGTAGAGATTGACTGTATTTGTTTGAATGGAATGTTGCCATATTGGCAGTTAATTACAAATAAATAATGGGGATCATTCCTCTAAAAACTGACTGGCTAAGCTAGCGAACAAACATGCAGTGCAGATACGTTCTTCAAGTACATTATTTTACACTATCTTATCACAGCACTGGTAACACCATGGTAACACCATGGTAACACCTGTCCAACATGGTTGACTTTTTTGGACCATCATAAGAAGGGTAATTTCCATTCTACCATTCTAAACCCTAATTCTCAAGTGACCCAACTGGCTGTGTAAGCTTTGTTTTGTTGTTGCTCAAACCCTACATAAACACACGTGATTCAACCGATCAGGGACCTGAGAAGCAGCAGACTACTAGAATCAGGTGTGTTAAAGCAAGGTTGCAACAAAATTCTGCACTTCCAGTAGCTCTTCAGGAGGAGGGCCTGGTCACAGCCCTCTGCCACAGATAAACCAGCTAGATGTGACGCCGTAGTCATTGCTTTTGTTCCAAACGGTACCCTATTGCCTATGCAGTGCTTTTGACCAGGGCCCTGCTAGTCTAAAGGCCCGCAAGAAGACGAGCAACCTGCAGGAGACTCGGAGGAGAGGAAGAATTAACAGAAGGCCCTGGTCAACAGTAGTGCAGTATAAAGGGATTAATGTGCTATTTAAGACACAGCTGTGGCTGTTAATGATCACCGTGTTGATAGTGGAGTTTGACCACGTAGAGATATTTAAACCTTTAGACTCCCCCTGAAGCTGTTGCTCCACACACAGACATTCACTTTTCAAGACAGGGTCATTTCTTCAAACATCTTCAGTCTGTTTTTCACTCTAATGGTCTGCTAATCACTCAGAGAGTTATTTTACTGGGACAACAACAACAACAGTCTTCCTGATTGCCTAACCTCTGTCTGTTACTCACCTCTGCCTCAGAAGGGCCGGAAGAAGACGAGCAACCTGCAGGAGACTCGGAGGAGAGGAAGAATGGACAGAAGTAAAGGAGAAGAGGACATAGCCAATCAACTGAACAACCTGGTACACACTTTAGACAAGAAGCATAAAGGGAAAGGAAATGTGGGAGAAAGAGTTTTACATTTGTATGTAAATGAGTGTAGAGAGGAAACAGTATATCTAGAGAGGAAACAGWGGGTCTAGAGAGGAAACAATAATTCTAGAGAGGAAACAATAAATCTAGAGAGGAAACAGTAAATCTAGAGAGATGGAGAGGAAACAGTAAATCTAGAGAGGAAACAGTAAATCTAGAGAGGAAACAGTAAATCTAGAGAGATGGAGAGGAAACAGTAAATCTAGAGAGGAAACAGTACATTTAGAGAGGAAACAGTAAATCTAGAGAGGAAACAGTAAATCTAGAGAGATTGAGAGGAAACAGTAAATCTAGAGAGGAAACAGTGAATCTAGAGAGGAAACAGTAAATCTAGAGAGGAAACAGTGAATCTAGAGAGGAAACAGTAGATCTAGATAGATGGAGAGGAAACAGTAAATCTAGAGAGGAAACAGTAAATCTAGAGAGGAAACAGTAAATCTAGAGAGGAAACAGTGAATCTAGAGAGGAAACAGTGAATCTACAGAAATGGAAAGGAAACAGAATCTAGAGAGGAAACAGTGATTCTACAGAGATGGTGAGGAAACAGTGAATCTAGAGAGGAAACAGTATATCCAGAGAGGAAACAGTGGAGATGGAGAGATGGAGAGGAAACAGTGATCTAGAGAGGAAACAGTATATCCAGAGAGGAAACAGTGGAGATGGAGAGGAAACAGTGGAGATGGAGAGGAAACAGTAATTCTTACATTTAGGCTGTTAACATCATTTATTCTGAACACGTAATAACCTCATCACTCATTGTCTGCTAGTTCTGAGCGATTGACTTTCCCCCCCGGTTCAATTACTTGAATTCCATTTAGTTTTTTTGTGAGCGCTACACACTGTTTCTCTCGAGAGAAATCAAGTCAAGAACTATGTGGGGCGCTGGGCTGAAGGTAGTTGTAGTTTTTTCATGAAGCAAATATTCCGCAGAGTTCAGTGCGGAAACGTAATTAACTACAATGACCATAATCCAATCATTGCGCTTGTTCATGCCAAACGCGGACACAGACGGAAGCAGTATGAGAGAGGAATGTACACAACACAATGAGGAGAGAGACGGATAGAGAGAGTTTGTGAAAGTATGCCTAGTAAATGGTTTAGTCAGACAGCTCTGCAGCGTACTTAGTCCGGCTAGCTAAATAGGACGACTACAGACAGTACGGGAGAACAGAGATAATGTGAGATGGTAGAGATAAATGAGAGTTTGGCTGACTGACTGCTACTGTCTGAGCAGAGATGAGATGATGACTTTAAGGAATCACATAAAAACAAAGTAATATACACAACTGAAATATGTTATTATTTAGTAATTTACTATTGATGTCTACCCAATGTAGACCTGACAGAGAATTGTTTTTGGGCTTTGGAATTAACATTTAAAAAGCTCTAAAATCATTATTTTCATAATACATTTAATGTAAAAAAAATAAATTATCGAAAGCTTTATTTTCTAATAATCGAACGCGAATCTGAACCGACCTCAAAAAGCACTAATCGCTCAGCACTAATGGCTATTGTTGTTGCGTGGTGTGTGTTTGTGTGCGCTCACGTGTTTTATGTGTGCTCGCGTGTTTTTGTGTGTGGATCTGTGTAACGAGGCTTCAGCACAGGGACTGGTCTGGTGTTTGACAACGTGTTCACACACCATCGCTGTCTTTGGGATCCCAGGTGATTGTCATGTTATCTCAACCCTGTTCGTCTGTCTCTTTGCTGCTCCAGGTAGGTACACTCTGTATCAAAAGTATGTGGACACCCTTCAAATTTGTGGATTTGTCTATTTAGCCATGTATGAAATGAGGCAACACATCATGCAATCTCATAGACAAACATTGGCATTAGAATGGCCTTATCGAAGAACTCAGTGACTTTCAACGTGGCACCGTCATAGGATTCACTTTCCAACAAGTCAGCTTGTCAAATCCTGCCCTGCTAGAGCTGCCCCGGTCAACTGTTAAGTGTTGTTCCTGCCCGGTCAACTGTTAAGTGTTGTTCCCGCCCGGTCAACTGTAAGTGTTGTTCCTGCCCCGGTCAACTGTTAAGTGTTGTTCCTGCCCGGTCAACTGTTAGTGTTGTTCCTGCCCGGTCAACTGTTAAGTGTTGTTCCTGCCCGTCACTGTAAGTGTTTTCCTGCCCCGGTCAACTGTAAGTGTTGTTCCTGCCGGTCACTGTAAGTGTTGTTCTGCCCCGGTCAACTGTTAAGTGTTGTTTCCTGCCCCGGTCAACTGTTAAGTGTTGTTCCTGCCCCGGTCAATGTTAAGTGTGTTCTGCCCGGTCAACTGTAGTGTTGTTCCTGCCCGGTACACTGTTAAGTGTTGTTCTGCCCCGGTTCAACTGTTAAGTGTTGTTCCTGCCCCGGTCAACTGTTAAGTGTTGTTTCCTGCCGCGGTCAACTGTTAAGTGTTGTTTCTGCCCGGTCAACTGTTAAGTGTTGTTCTGCCCGGTCAACTGTTAAGTGTTGTTCCTGCCCGCGTCAACTGTTAAGTGTTGTCCTTGCCCGGTCAACTGTTAAGTGTTGTTCCTGCCCGGTCAAACTGTTAAGGTGTTGTTTCTGCCCGGTCAACTGTTAAGTGTTGTTCCTGCCCCGGTCAACTGTTAAGTGTTGTTCTGCCCCGGTCAACTGTTAAGTGTTGTTCCTGCCCGTCAACTGGTTAAGTGTTTGTTCCTGCCCCGGTCAACTGTTAAGTGTTGTTCCTGCCCGGTCAACTCTGGTTAAGTGTTGTTCCTGCCCCGGTCAAACTGTTAAGTGTTGTTCCTGCCCCGGTCACTGTAAGTGTTGTTCCTGCCCCGGTCAACTGTTAAGTGTTGTTCCTGCCCCGGTCAACTGTTAAGTTGTTGTTCTGCCCGGTCAACTGTAAGTGTGTTCCTGCCCCGGTCAACTGTTTAAGTGGTTGTTCCTGCCCCGGTCAACTGTATTGTGTTGTTCGCCAGTCATGTGTGTTTTCTGCGCGTACTAGTGTTGTTATTGTGAAGTGGAACATCTTGGAGTAACAACGGCTCAGCCGTGAAGTGGTAGACCACACAGCTCACAGAACGAGACCGCTGAGTGTGAAGCGCGTAGCATGTAAAAAAAAATCGTCTGTCCTCAGTTGCAACCCTCACTACGGTTCCAAACTGCTTCTGGAAGCAACGTCAGCAAATAACTGTTCGTCGGGGCTCATGAAATGGGTTTCCGTGGCCGAGCAGCCGCACACAAGCCTAAGATCACCATCGCGCAATGCCAAGCGTCGGCTGGAGTGGTGTAAAAGCTTGCCGCATTGACTCTGGAGCAGTGGAAACACGTTCTCTGATGAGTCATGTTGCCCCAATGCATAAGTGCCAACTGTAAAGTTTGGTGGATGAATAATGGTCTGGGGATGTTTTTCATGGTTCAGGCCCCTTAGTTCCAGGGAAGGGAAATCTTTAACGCTACAGCATACAATGTCATTCTAGATGATTCTGTGCTTCAACTTTGTGCCAACAGTTTGGGGAAGGCCCTTTCCTGTTTCAGCAAGATG
>NW_019944179.1:91171-97462 GCF_002910315.2 Salvelinus sp. IW2-2015 | reverse complement strand
AAAAGAGGAGATTGAGTGCAGAGTTCTGATTGTTGAGTGCAGAGTTCTGATTGGTTGAGTGCAGAGTTCTGATTGGTTGCATTTGCGAGTTCTGATTGGTTGATTGCAGAGTTCTGGATAAGTGGAGGCTGGGATGTACATCAACGGCTAGGGGATCCAGTACATTTTCAGGAGGATCTCAGGTAGGTAACACTCCGTGTTCTTTCCATCCTGAACGCTCAGTGGCAGGATCCAGACTTCCTTATCTCAATTCGCCCAGGATAAAAATCTGGATATTTCTTGTGGCATGTACAGGAGTTATTTTACGTAGCTGAAGTGCTTCATAATGGGAATGTTTGTTCACATCGCCGCGAGGGTTTTAATTTTGCAGTAGTTCAGAACCATGAGGCAGAAGACCTAGGATACATCACCATGGTTCAGAAGAGGGTGAGTAAAGAGAGAGCAGCAGTATGTGAAGGGAGGGGGAGGGGAGAAGAGGCAAGCAAAAAAAGCCCTTAAAAAAATTGTGAAAAAGGGGGACAGAAAAAAAAAGGGAGAGAGGCAGCAGCTATGTGAAGGGAGGGGGAGGGGAGAGAGCAGCAGCTATGTGAAGGGAGGGGAGAGAGCAGCAGCTTATGTGAAGGGGAGGGGGAGAGAGCAGCATGGCTATGTGAAGGGAGGGGGAGGGGAAGAAGAGCAGCAATATGTGAAGGGAGGGAGAGAGAGCAGCAGCTATGTGAAGGGCGGGAGAGGGGAGAGAGCCAGCAGCTATGTGAAGGGAGGGAGAGAGAGGCAGCAGCTATGTGAAGGGAGGGGGAGCGAGACAGCTATGTGAAGGGAGGGGGGGGAGAGTCAGCCAGCTCATATGAAGGGAGGGGGAGTAGAGCAGCAGCTATGGTGAAGGGAGGGGGAGAGAGGCAGCAGCTATGTTGGAGGGGAGGGGGAGGGGAGAGAGCAGCAGCTATGGGAAGGGAGGGGAAGACAGCAGCAGCTACTGTGAAGGAGGGCGAGAGAGCAGCAGCTATGTGAAGGGAGGGGAGAGAGCAGCAAGCTATGTGAAGGGAGGGGGAGAGAGCACAGCTATGTGAGGGGAGGGGGAGGGGGAGAGAGCAGGCAGCTATGTGAAGGGAGGCGAGAGAGCAGCACGCTTATGTGAAAGGGAGGGGGGAAGAGAGCAGCAGCTATGTGAGCGGGAGGGGGAGGGGAGAGAGCAGCAGCTATGTGAAGGGAGGGAGAGAGAGGCAGCAGCTATGTGAAGGAGGGGCGAGAGAGCAGCAGCTATGTGAAGGGAGAGGGGAGAGAGCAGCAAGCTATGTGAAGGGGAGGGGAGAGAGAGCAGCAGCTTTGTGAAGGGAGGGGGGCGAGCAAGCAACTACGTGAAGGGAGGGGGAGGGAGCCGCAGCTAATGTGAAGGGAGAGGGAGAGAGCAGCAACTACGTGAAGGGAGGGGGAAGGGAGCAGCAACTATGTGAAGGGAGGGGAGAGAGAGCAGCTATTGTGAAGGGAGGGGAGAAGAGAGCAGCTATGTGAAGGGGGGGGAGAGAGCAGCACTATGTAAGGGAGGGGGAGAGACAGCTATGTGAAGGGAGGGGAGCAGCAGCAGCTATGTGAAGGAGGGAGAGAGAGCAGCACTATGTGACAAGGAGGGGGAGGGGAGAGAGAGCAACTATGTGAAGGAGGGGAGAGAGCAGCAGCTATGTGAAGGGAGAGGGAGAGAGCAGCAAGCTATGTGAAGGGAGGGGAGGGGAGAGAGCAGCAGCTATGTGAAGGAGGGGAGAGAGCAGCTACGTTAGAAAAACGTGTGTGTGTAAAATAAGACATGCGCAGAACGTGATCCTTTGAGGAAGAGGTTTCCGGAGGGGTGGGTGGTCGCGGGGCCTGGGAGAAAACTCTGTTTCCGTAAACCTGACCAAATGTATGGCTTGTCATATGAGTGACGTAATCCTCCCCTTTCTCTCTTCCTGTATCTATCTCTCTCTCCTCTCTCCTTCTCTCTCCTCTTTCCCTCTCTCTCCTCTCTCTCTCTCTTCCTCTCTCTCTCCTCTCTCTCTCTCTCCTCTTCTCCTCTCTCCTCCTCTTCTCTCTCCTCTCTCCTCTCTCTCTCCTCTCTCTCTCTCTCTCTCTTCTCCTCTCCCTCTCCTCTTCCTCTTCTCTTCGTCTTTCCTCTCTTCCTCTCTCTCTCTCCTCTTTTCTTCTCTTTCCTCTCTCTCCTCCTCTCTCTCTCCTCTCTCTCTCCTCTCCTCTCTCTCTCCTCTCTCTCTCTCTCCTCTCTCTCTCTCTCTCCTCTCCTGCTCTCCGGTCAGCGTTCTGTACCTTTCTCAGTCACAGATATGAGGAGGGTTTGTTCTGGCCCCATCTGCCCGAGTCAGACAGCAGTGCTGTGGGTACTGGTTCTGGAGAGGGATACAACATCAACCTGCCCTGGAATAAGGTACTAGTTACTGGACTAGTTACAGGACTAGTTTACAGGACTAGTTTACTGGACTAGTTACTGGAATTGTTAGGTTAGATTACTCGTTGGTTATTACTGCATTGTCGGAACTAGAAGAGCAAGCAATTTCGCTACACTCGCATTAACATCTGCTAACCATGCGTATGTGACAATAAACATTTGATTTGATTTGACTAGTTACTGACCTAGTTACTGGATTAATTACAGGACTAGTTACTGGACTAGTTAAGCCTCATCTACCTCTGCTATCATATTATCTCCTCAGTGTTTACCTTGTATTCTGTTTTTGTAATGTTGTTGTATTGAGGGTTCTGTTTTTTGTAATGTTGTTGTGTTGGTACTTTATCTAGTAGTTTGTAAATGTGGTGACGTTGAGGTCTGTTCTTTCCCTTTGTCGACAGATTGGAATGAAAGACCCAGACTACGTTGCAGCAATTCCAGCAGCTTCTTTTGCCTGTAGCCTACGAGGTATAGTCGTTGCATGGCTGTTAGACTTCCTCAATAGTTTGGTTTTATATAACGTAATAGAACATAGAACGTTCAGACGATGTTCTTAGAAGAATAGGAACGTTCAGACGATGTTCTTAGAAGAATAGGAACATTCAGACGATGTTCTTAGAAAATAGGAACTGACAAGATGTCTCTTAGAAGAATAGGAACGTTCAGACGATGTTCTTAAAAGAATAGGAAACATTCAGACGATGTTCTTAGAAGAAATGGAACGTTCAGACGATGTTCTTTAGAAGAATAGGAACATTCAGACGATGTTCTTAGAAGAATAGAACGTTAGACGATGTCTCTTAGAAGTAATAGGAACGTTCAGAGATGTTCTTAGAAGAATAGGAACATGCAGACGATGTTCTTAGAAGAATAGGAACGTTCAGACGATGTTCTTAGAAGAATAGGAACGTTCAGACGATGTTCTAGAAGAATAGGAACGTTCAGTACGATGTTCTAGAAGAATTGGAACATTCATCGATGTTTTAGACGAATGGAACGTTCAGACGATGTTCTTAGAAGAATAGGAACGTTCAGTCGATGTTCTTTAGAAGAATAGGAACGTTCAGACGATGTTCTTAGAAGAATAGGAACGTTCAGAACGATGTTCTTAGAAGAATAGGAACGTTCAGATGATGTTCTTAGAAGAATAGGAACGTTCAGAGCGATGTTCTTGAAGAATAGGAACGTTCAGACGAATGTTCTTAGAAGAATAGGAAATTCAGACGATGTTCTGAAGAATAGGAACAGTTCAGACGATGTTCTTAAGAAGAATAGGAACGTTCAGACGATGTTCTTAGAGAATAGGAACATTCAGACGATGTTCTTAGGAAGAATAGGAACATTCAGACGATGTTCTTAGAATAATAGGAACATTCAAGACGATGTTCTTAGAATAATAGGACACATTCCGATGTGATGTCCCCATAACAGTTTGTTTGTTGCAGTTCAACCTCAGCTTGTCCTGGTGGCAGCAGGCTTTGACTCTGTGATAGGTGATCCCAAGGTAAGGAGAACCAAATATGAATTGTCTTTATCTACAAGTTGATGTACAAGTTGATGTGATATTATTTCTGAAAGATCCTGTGTGTTTTTAGGGGGAGATTGTCTGTCAGTCCTCAGTGTTTCTCTGTTCTGACTCACATGCTGCTGGGCCTGGCTGGGGGAGGTTTGCTGCTGGCACTAGAGGTAACAATAAACTCTACACGTCTTTATTTAGCTTCGATTACACATGCAGCCCTAATCAGATCTTTTGCCACTAATTGGCCTTTTGACAATCACATCTGATCTTTTGTCACTATTGGTCTTTTGACCAATCACATCTGATCTTTTGTCCTAATTGGTCTTTTGACCAATCACATCTGTCTTTGGTCATATTTTGGTCTTTTGACCATCACATCTGATCTTTTTGTCACTAAATTGGTCTTTTGACCAATCACATCTGATCTTTTGTCACTAATTGGTCTTTTGACCAATCACATCTGATCTTTTTGTCACTAATTGGTCTTTTGACCAATCACATCAGTATCTTTTTGCCACTAAATTGGTCTTTTGACCAATCACATCTGATCTTTTGCCACTAATTGGTCTTTTGACCAATCACATCTGATCTTTTTGTCAATAATTGGGCAAATGAAAATGATTCTGCTGCCTGTGTAAACGCTGAGTTGGGGGTAGGTTGAGTTGGCTTCCATACCACATTATATATCTACCTTAACTGGCTGCGCCCCTTTTATGGTTAAAGTCAATGTGTGTTTTGAATGAAAGAGATTGTTATATGAGTGACGTTGATGCCATCTTGTTTCATGTTTTAGGGAGGATATAACCTGCAGTCCTACAGCAGAAGGGGTGTGTGCCTGTCTGAGGTCACTATTGGGGGAGTCCTGCCCCGCCTGGGGCCACCATCATCCCGAGTAACAGTGCCCTGAAATCCATCTCCAGGTCTATCTCTGCTCTGTACCCTTACTGGACCAGTCTGCAGGTACTGGTAGTACTGAGAACCCTTCATAACCCCTTATAACCCATTCATAATCCTTTAACCCATTCTAATCTTTAAACCATTCATAACCTTTAAACCCCTTCATAATCCTTTAAACCCATTCATAATCCTGTAAACCCCTTCATACCCCTTATTACCCATTCATAATCCTTTAAACCCATTCATAACCCTTTAAACCCATTAATCGCCCACTCATAACCCATTCATAACCCCTTATAACCCTTTCAAAAACCTCTATCACCCATTCATAATAATTCTAACTCATTTATAACCATTCATAACCCCTTCATAAATTTGTGGATTATAATCCATTTATAACCCCTCTATAACCCATGAATAACTCCTTCATAACCTCTTCATAACCCATTAATAACTCCTTCATAACCTCTTCATAACACATCATAACTATTCATGACTGTGCTATGTTTCCAGAGGGAGGGCCTCTATCAGACAGCGACCCCCTGAACCCAGCCCTGACCCCAGCAGAGAGCAGTGAAGAGCTCTGTGAGGAGAGAAGAGACAGCTTGGACCTGACCACGGGCCTGGTGTACGACCAGAGGATGATGGAACACCACAACATGTGGGACAGGTGAGAATCAGTCAAAGAACAAGAACATGTGGACAGGGTAGAATCAATCAAAGACACAAGAACATGTGGGACAGGTGAGAATCAATCAAAGACACAGAACATGTGGGACAGTGAGAACCAATCAAAGACACAAGAACATGTGGACAGGTGGGAACAATCAAAGACACAAGAACATGTGGGACAGGTGAGAATCAATCAAAGACACAAGAACATGTGGGACAGGTAACAAATCAATCAAAGACACAAGAAATGTGGGACAGGTGAGAATCAATCAAAGACACAAGAACATGTGGGACAGGTGAGAACCAATCAAAGACACAAGAACATGTGGGACAGGTGAGAATCAATCAAAGACACAAAACATGGGACAGGTGAAGAATCAATCAAAACACAAGGACATGTGGGACAGGTGAGAAATCAATCAAAGACAACAGAACATGTGGGACAGGTGGACAATCAATCAAAGACACAAGAACATGTGGACAGGTGAGAACCAATCAAAGACACAAGAACATTGGGACAGGTGAGAACCAAATCAAAGACACGTAAGAAAACATGTGGACAGTGGAATCAATCAAAGCACAAGAACATGTGGGACAGGTGGGAATCAATCAAAGACACAAGAACATGCTTGGGACAGGTGAGAATCAATCAAAAGACAACAACAGAAACTATGTCGGTAAGGGTGAGCAACTCGCATAAAATTCATAAAAGACACAGAACAGCATTGGTGGATTTACCTGTCCTGCTGGATCTTTCAGCGATATTTCTCGC
>NW_019944179.1:83493-87867 GCF_002910315.2 Salvelinus sp. IW2-2015 | reverse complement strand
AAAAAAAAAATTATGAGTCATGTAGAGTAAAGGTAGTTGAGGTAATAGTGACATGTACAGTTGAAGTCTGCAGTTTACATACACCTTAGCCAAATACATTTAAACTCAGGTTTTCACAATTTCTGACATTTAAACCTGGTACAATTCCCTGTCTTAGGTCAGTTAGGATACACTTTATTTTAAGAATGTGAAATGTCAGAATAATAGTAGAGAGATGATATTTTAGCTTTTATTTTCTTTCAATCACATTCCCAGTGGTTAGAATGTATTTGGTAGCATTGGCTTTAAATTGTTTAACTTGGGTCAAACGTTTCGGGTAGCCTTCCACAAGCTTCCCACAATAAGTGGGTGAATTTTGGCCCATTCCTCCTGACAGAGCTGGTGTAACTGAGTCAGGTTTGTAGGCCTCCTTGCTCGCAAACACTTTTTCAGTTCTGCCACACAATTTCCATAAGATGGGTCAGGACTTTGTGATGGCCACTCCAATACTTGACTTTGTTGTACTTAAGCCATTTTGCCACATCTTTGGAGTATGCTTGGGGTCATTGTCTATTTGGAAGACCCATTTTCGACCAAGCTTTAACTTCCTGACTGATGTCTTGAGATGTTGCTTCAATATATCCACATAATTTTCCTCTCTCATGATGCCATCTATTTTGTGAAGTGCACCAGTCCCTGCAGCAAGCACCACAACATGATGCTGCCACCCCGTGCTTCACGGTTGGGATGGTGTCTTCGGCTTGCAACGACACCCCCTTTTTTCCTCCAAACATAACGATGGTCATTATGGCCAAACAGTTCTATTTTTGTTCATCAGACAGAGGACATTTCTCCAAAAAGTACAATCTTTGTCCCCATTGCAGTTGCAAACCGTAGTCTGGCTTTTTTATGGCGGTTTTGGAGCAGTGGCTTCTTCCTTGCTGAGTGGCTTTCAGGTTATGTTATATAGGAACTTGTTTTACTGTGGATATAGATACTTTTGTACCTGTTTCCTCCAGCATCTTCCACAGGTCCTTTGCTGTTGTTCTGGAGATTGATTTGCACTTTTTCACACAAAGTACTTCATCTCTAGGAGACAGAACGGTCTCCTTCCTGAGGGTATGACGGCTGCGTGGTCCATGGTGTTTATACTTGCGTACATTGTTTGTACAGATGAACGTGGTACTTCAGGCGTTTGGAAATTGCTCCAAGGATGAACCAGACTTGTGGAGGTCTACAATTTTTTTTCTGAGGTCTTGGCTGATTTCTTTGATTTTCCCATGTTGTCAAGCAAAGACGCTCTGAGTTTGAAGGTAGCCTTGAAATACATCCACAGGTACACCTCCAATTGACTAAATAATGTCAATTAGCCAGAAGCTTCTAAAGCCATGACATCATTTTCTGGAATTTTCAAGCTGTTCAAAGGCAAGTCAACTTAGTGTATGTAAACTTCTGACCCACTGAAGTGATACAGTGATATAAGTGATCTGTCTGAAACAATTGTTAAAGCTTGTGTATGCACAAGTAGAGTCTAACGACTGCCAAAACTATAGTTTGTTAACAAGAAATGTGTGAGGTGGTTGAAAAACGAGTTTTAATGACTCCAATCTAAGTGTATGTAAACTTCGACTTCAACTGTAGGTAGGGGTAAAGTGACAAGTCAATCAGGATAGATAATTACAGAGTAGCAGCTGTGTGTGTCGTTAATGTAACAAATAACATGGGGTCCTGTAAATTGTCCGGTAGCTATTTGATTAATTGTTCGTCGTCTGATGGCTTGGGGATAGAAGCTGTTTAGGAGCTTTTTGGTCCTAGACTTGCGCTCTGGTACCATTTGCCGTGGGTAGCAGAGAGAACAGTTTATGGCTCGGGTGGCTGAGTACGTTTTTTGGGGGGGGGGGGGGGGGGGGGGGGGGGGGGTCTTCCTCTGACACCTTCTGGTATAGAGGTCCTGGATGACAGTGAGCTTGGTCCCAGTGATGTACTGGGCTCTACCACTACCACTAGTGTTGAATCACTACTATGTGATGCTTACCTCGGATGCCAAGCACTTGCATCATTTATTTTTAATTTTTTAACCTTTATTTTAACTAGGCAAGTCAGTTAAGAACAAATATTATTTACAATGACGCCTACCAAAAGGCAAAAGGCCTCTGTAGAATTATTGAGGATGTGAAGGCCATTGCTAAATCTTTTCAGCCTTCTGAGGGCGAAGAGACATTGTCGTGGTATGCGAATTTGAGTGGGGGTCGGGGAGTCTGGGAATGGTGTGTATGTGAGCCATGACCAGCCTTTCAAAGCATTTCATTCATTCAGCGATAGTCATTTAGAACAGGTTTTACTTGGTGTTCTTGTGCACAGGGACTATGGACTATGGTGGGTCTGTTTGAAACATGCAGGTATTACAGACTGGGTAACGTGTACGTTGTATTTAATGATCTTGAGGACGATGTGCCCATAATGCTGTTGGTCTGTTTTCTTCCGGGGTGAAGCCAAAGACACATTTCCACATTACGTGGACAATACATAACATTTTATTTTTCTCCAATAATWATTATTTCAAATGTTGTAATTCTGTGATTGTGTCTGTAGCTTGAAGCACATAGCCAAGATGAAGGAAACCGAGGGGATGAAGACGAGAGACCTACACAGACTGGGAGAAGAGTACAACTCCATCTTCATCAGTACTGAGAGCTACAGGAGCGCCCGGCTGGCTGCTGGGGCCTGCTTTAATGCAGTACAGGCTGTTCTGACYGGACAGGTTAAACACTACCTCCATCACGTTAACCTCTAACCCTGCTGTGTCCAGGAAATGTTCAAGTTAGGCACTCAGGCTTCCTTTTGTGAGGACATGGTTTCCTGAATGAATTACTTTTAAAGCCACACGTTCCCGAAATGCTTTTTTTGCGAAGCTTATATGAAGGCCTTACGAAGTGTTTTTAAATGCTTCGTAAAGTCTTTTGAAGTTGATGTTTTTTGAAAGAGCCATCTATTAGTCAACATGGTTTTATTATCACACTTAGTGTTGCACAATTCCCCTAACTTCCCCCAAGTAACCAGGTTTCCCAGCAATCCTGGTTGTAGGATTCCTGGACTTCCTGATTATACCCTCCTGATTCCACGTATTTTCCAACTGGGATTATTTTTTGGAAAACTAGGGAATTTGGGGGGGGGAAGTTCCTGGAATTTCGCAACCCTAATTATCAGACGGTTGTATGTCCGCCCCCCCCAGGTCCGTAATGGCGTGGCCATCGTGCGCCCCCCTGGTCACCATGCCGAGAAGGARGCTGCCTGTGGGTTCTGTTTCTTCAACACTGCCGCCCTGACTGCCCGATACGCCCAGTCCATCTCCCAGCAGCCTCTGCGGGTCCTCATCCTGGACTGGGATGTTCACCATGGCAACGGAACACAGCACATCTTCGAAGAGGATGACAGGTACCTAGCCATGCCTATTCCATATCTGGTGCACTGCTTTTGACGAGGGTCCAAAGGGGTTCCGCTGTGTCTGTCCCCTGTTCCTCTGTCCTAATGTCTGTCCTCTGTCCTAATGTCTGTCCTCTGTCGCTAATGTATGTCCTCCTGTCCTAATGTCTGTCTCTGTCCTAATGTCTGTCCTCTGTCCTAATGTCTGTCCTGCTGTCCTCATGTCTGTCCTCTGTCTATATGTCTGTCCTCATGTCCTAATGTCTGTCCTCTGTGCCTAGATGTCTGTTCCCTGTTCCCTCTGTCCCTTAATGTCTGTCTCTGTCCTATGTCTGTCCTCTGTCCTAATGTCTGTTCCTAATGTCTGTCCTACTCTGTTCTAATGTCTGTCTACCATGTCTGTCCCTCTGTCTAATGTCTGTCCTACATGTCTGTCCTCTGTCCTAATGTCTGTCCTAATGTCTGTCCCTAACTCTGTTCCTAATGTCTGTCCTAATGTCTTGTCCTCTGTCCTAACGTCTGTTCCAAATCGTCTGTCCTAATGTCTGTCCCTACCTCTGTCCTATTGTCTGTCCTAATGTTGTCCTGACTTTCTGTCCTAATATGTCTGTCCTAATGTCTGTCCTAAATGTTGTCCTCTGTCCTAATGGTCTGTCATAAATGTCTGTCCTAATGTCTTCCCCTAATGTCCTGTCCCTACTCTTCCTCCCGTTGTCCTGTACATCTCCTAACTAACTCTAACCCTCTCCCTTCCATCCAGTGTCCTCTAATCTCCCTAACTAACTCTAAACCCTCTCCTCTTCCATCCAGTGTCCTCTACATCTCCCTACTAACTCTAACCCTCTTCCTCTTCCATCCAGTTGTCCTCTAACATCTCCCTAACTGAACTCTAACCCTCTCCCCTCTCCTCCAGTGTCTGCTACTCTCCTAACTAACCTAACCTCGTCCCCTCCCTCCAGTGGTCCTCTACAT
>NW_019944179.1:72396-83381 GCF_002910315.2 Salvelinus sp. IW2-2015 | reverse complement strand
GGGAAGACGTGGGGTGTGTGGTGAAGGATAAATGAGGATAGTGGTGGGTGGAATGGGGGTGAAGGGACAGATGAGGGTGGGTGGGCATAGGTGGGGTCAAGGGAGGGATAGGGGGCGGGGGGTGGGTGGGTTGAGGTAACGGTAGGGGTGAGGCGGGGTGTGGTGGAAAGTAGGGGTGAAGGTAGGTGGGTGGTGGGTGGGGTGGAAGGTAGGGTCCATCCCACCCACCCTTCATCCCCCCCTCCCTTCACCCCATCCACCCCTCATCCATATGTCAAATACTATCAAATAATTGATTTAGTTTGTCAGATACAACGGCACCAATAGAATAGTACCAACAGTGTATTCCACCTAAGTCTGGTCCCAGTCTGTCCCAGTCCCAGTGGAGGTACCTGTTCCGTTGCCCCCCAGGCCCTGCAGGTATGGGAAGTGCTGGATGTGGCTGGGGTTGTTGGCCACAGTCAGCAGGGCAGTGAGGTTGCTGTAGGACGAGTTGAGAGGGAGGCTCAGGGCTCGACGCTGGAACTGAACCCAGGACTGACCCCTCGATCCTGGGGAGGAAAGGGGGGGGGGGGGTCAGGAACCACTCACACACTTAGATCCACTGTTCCTTAGTGTCCATCTCCCCTGTAATCCTTTTTAATGCAGCTTGTCAAATGAATGTCTGGAAGATGTGTGATGAACGCCATATGGATGCTGGCCTTCTCTCCTCACTCTCATCACTCTGTTTTTACTCCTCCATATTAAATCTCAACTTTCTAATCTCTTTTCTCTTTTACTCAATCGGTTCCTTTCATCTCCCTCTGCCACCCTTCCTCTCTCTCTCCCTCTTTCTCTCTCACTGCCTCCCGCTTTCTTTCTCTGTCTCTCACTGCCTCTCTCTAAGGGCTTTATTGGCATGGGAAACATGTTCACATTGCCAAAGCAAGTGGAATAGATAAACAAAAGTAAAATAAAACAATACAAAAATGAACAGTAAACATTACACTCACTGCCTACAGCAGCCTTTCTCAATAGCAAGGCTATGATCACTGTGTCTGTACATAGTTAAAGCTTTGCTTAAGTTTGGGTCAGTCACAGTGGTCAGGTATTCTTCCACCGTGTACTCTCTGTTTAGGGCCAAATAGCATTCTAGTTTCCTCTGTTTTTTTTGTTAAATCTTTCCAATGTGTCAAGTAATTATCCTTTTGTTTTCTCATGATTTGGTTGGGTCTAATTGTGTTGCTGTCCTGGGGCTCTGTGGGGTGTGTTTGTATTTGTGAACAGGACTAGGACCAGCTTGCTTAGGGGTCTCTTCTCTGGGTTAATTTCTCTGTAGGTGATGGCTTTGTTATGGAAGGTTTGGGAATCGCTTCCTTTTAGGTGGTTGTAGAATTTAACGTCTCTTTTCTGGATCTTAATAATTAGCGGGTATGGGCCTAATTCTGCTCTGCATGCATTATTTGGTGTTTTACGCTGTACACTGAGGATATTTTTAAAGAATTCTGCATGCTCAATTTGAGTCTCAATTTGGTGTTTGTCCCCTTTTGTGAATTTTTGGATTCAATGGATTCTATAACTATTCAAGAATTTTTAGCCAGATCCTAATTGGTATGTCGAATTTTATGTTCTTTTGATGGCATAGAAAGCCCTTCTTGTTTCTAAGATCGTTCACAGCTTTGTGGATGTTACCTGTGGCACTGATGTTTAGGCGGAGGTATATTTAGGACGACTACAAACGATCTATAACTGGGCTAATAGCTCACTAACTAAAATCAAATTCAATTTTATTGGTCACATACACATGTTTAGCAGATGTTATTGTAGGTGTAGCAAAATGCTTGTGTTCCTAGCTACAATAGTGCAGTAGAATCTAACACTTCACAATACACACAAATCTCAAAGTAAAAGAATGGAACTAGCAAAGGATATGAACAAAATGTGCACACGTGGCTATTTGCAGCTCTCGCTTGAATCTCAAAACAAGCGCATCTACTCACAACCGCTCATGCTGTAAACACAGTCCAGTTCAAAGTAAATGGCACAGATCCATATGTGGCAATGGTCTATTTGCATATAGGCCTACTGCAGCTCTGATTGGTTATGCCGCACCAGTATGTGTATATTACGGGCTGAATCATGCATGTCAATGCAATAGAATCCTACTCCGATGGCCTCTGCCTACAACCAAATTTTGTTTCGGTATGTTGCATTGAAAGTGGCAAATATTGCCTTGATTCGATCAAAATTGCTACAGTAAAGGGAAACTGTGATAGTGTTAACAAGGAAAACTCCAGAACAGTGGCCACCAACCTTTTCTGAGTCAAGATCACTTTCTGAGTCAACATTCAAGCCAAGATCCTCCTCTCTCAACAACAAAAAAATTGGCTAAACTTTTTTTCTATGAAACATTAACATATTAAAAACAGTAGTGTAGCAATGAGGTTTAAAGCTACAGGCCCAATACATTATCACCGCATACTGGCTTTGCTTGAAATGCCCTGCCAATGCATTGTTGTTCAGGACATTTAAAAATATATATATATTAAAACATTTGAGGTAGGCTATATGAACACAGATCATATAGATCTGTTGTTGTATTACTTGTGAGGCACAGCTGAGTGAGCATACATTTAAATAATTAGCTTTTTATTTTACTGGGCTGATGGTCCAGAATTCTGCAAGCAGAGTCTCAATTTGGTGTTTGTCCCATTTTGTGAATTTTTGGATTCAATGGATTCTATAACTATTCAAGCATTTTTTTACTGGGCTGCATCTGATGGTCAGTCTCAGCGGAGGGAGAGAGCAGCACACTGAGGGTCCACCTCTCAACATCCCTCCGCTCTCCCATTCCTCCACTGACACTGACCAAAAAGGTACACCTTCCAGCTGTTGGCGAAACTCAAGTCGCACCGCATTATTTCCGCCTCATGCACAAATGCATGTTGTTACTCCTATGACCAGAGAAAGTGAAATATTCCTTGATATTAGAAAAGACCCAAGCCGCTAATAATAACGCAAGCCTGTGGATACAATGTCCTCCTCATTTATTACTGCTGCACTGCTTGTTGCAGAGCTGATTGGAAATAGGAAGAAAGTGCATTTTATGGCTTATAAAAGTGTTGAATACAAAGTGTTGACAGTACTGAGTAAGAATTTAAACATGAACTCACTCATAAAAACAGCAGCTCTTTGCTGTATTCGTTGACAGTTTCTCTCTAGTCATGGTTTTAAATGTTCTGAAATCTTTGTTTTAGCTTTCTTGTACTGCAGACACGGTCATCTGAGCCATCCCATTGGCCAGCGGTAGGCCTATTGTGCACTTGATTTGCTCTCCGGGCCCGCCGGGAAGGAAGAGTTTGTACCTTCAGACACATGAAAATGTTTCAAAATGGCAACAGTTGGCCTGCCCGGCGCGCAGGGCAGCTGAATCGGGTGTAGCTACCGCCAATAACCGAAGCCAAAAAAATTCTAAAAACGCTGGGCTTTATCGTTGGGTTTTTTACAGAAATGTTTAGAGATTGACTAGGGATGCCTTGGAGATCCATCGTGATCGACCAGTTGGTGACCACTGCTCTAGAAAGTTGAGTGAAATACAATCTCGTTCTTCGCTCCGTGGGCTGATATTTCTTGAGCGAGGCAATCCCGCGGGAGCTGCGTGGTCTCAGGGCTACTGCACGCATGTAATCAGCTTTGAGGGAACATTGCTTGGGAGTACCAGAAGTGCTCCAGAGAATAGTAAACCAACATTTTGCCAGTCCTCACTTGTAAAAAGGCTATTTTAGGCTTAGGGTTTAGGTTTAGAACTAGGGGTTAGGTTTAGGAGTTAGGATTAGGTTTAGGGGTTAGAGAAAATAGGATTTAGAATGGGACTCAGTTGTTAGTCCCCAAAAGGTCCTCACAAGTATAGTAAGACATAGCTGTGTGTGTGTGGAAATGTTTAATCGACCAACGAAAAAATATATTTCTAGGGGGTTTAGGGTAAGGTTAGAATTAGTGTCAGTGTTAGAATTGGGGTAAGTGGTTGTGGGTTAGGTTTAGGTTTTGTGGTAAGGTTAGGGAAAATAGGATTTAATGGGAATCAATTGTGTGTCCCCACAAGGTTAGTTAAACAAGACTGTGTGTGTGTGTGTGTGTGTGTGCGCTCACGGACATGTTTAACTACAAGAATAGTAAGCAAAAACCAAAATTAGACCAACGGGTTTAGATTAAGGTTAGAATTAGTGTTAGTATTGGGGTAAGGGGTTGTGGGTTAGGAGATGGTGTTGGGGTATGGTTAGGGGTTAAGGAAATTAGGATTTGAATGGGAATCAATTGTGTCCCCACAAGGTTAGTTAAACAAGACTGTGTGTTAAAGAGAAGTTTGTATAGTGGGGCTTCGCGATGATGTCATAGTGTTTCCACTGTGGTGAGTGTACATTCCTGGGCAATGAGACACCGCTGCAGCCGTGCCTGTGTGTTTTCTCTAGCTCTGTGTATCTCTGCTTCCAGTATTCCTGATCTGGTATTGATCTGAACGTCCAGTGTTTGGAGGTCTGGTATTGATCTGAATGTCCAGTTTTGAAGGAGTGTCTGGTATTGATCTGAATGTCAGTGTTGAACGTCTGGCATTGATCTGAATGTCCGTTTGAAGGAGGTCTGGTATGATCTGAATGTCCAGTTTTGAGGAGGGTCTGGTATTGATTGAATGTCCAGTTTTGAAGGAGGTCTGGTATTGATCTGAATGTCCATTTTGAAGGAGGTCTGGTTTGATTGAATGTCGTTTGAAGGAGGTCTGGTATTGATCTGAATGTCCAGTTTTGAAGGAGGTCTGGTATTGATCTGAATGTCAGTTTTGAGGCTGGATTGATCTTGAATGTCCAGTTTTGAAGGAGGTCTGGTATTGATCTGAACGTCCAGTTTTGAAGGAGGTCTGGTTTGATCTGAACGTCAGTTTGTGAAGGAGGTCTGGTATTGATCTGAATGTCCAGTTTTGAGGAGGTCTGGCTTGATCTGAAGTCCAGTTTTGAAGGAGGTCTGGCATTGATCTGAATGTCAGTTTTGAAGGTCTGGTATTGATCTGAATGTCCAGTTTTGAAGGAGTCTGGTATTGATCTTGAATGTCCAGTTTTGAAGGAGGTCTGGTATTGATCTGAATGTCCAGTTTTGAAGGAGGTCTGGTATTGATCTGAATGTACAGTTTTGAAGGAGGTCTGGTATTGATCTGAATGTCTGTTTTGAAGGAGGTCTGGCATTGATCTGAATGTCCAGTTTTGAGGAGGTCTGGTATTGATCTGAATGTCCATTTTTGAAGGAGGCTGGTTTGATCTGAATGTCCAGTTTTGAAGGAGGTCTGGCATTGATCTGAATGTCCAGTTTTGAAGGAGGTCTGGATTGATCTGAACGTCCAGTTTTGAAAGAGGTCTGGTATTGATCTGAATGTCCAGTTTGAAGGAGGTCTGGCATTGATCTGAATGTCCAGTTTTGAAGGAGGTCTGGCATTGATCTGAATGTCCAGTTTTGAAGGAGTCTGGGATATAATCACATCAAAAGGACTGGGTAACAAAACGGAGAGGAGTTAGTTCTAGGTAACAGCTTGGACACGGTGTGAGATGTAGCAGAGCATGTGTGTTTGGAGGGGATCCTGTGCAATCAAAAAGCCTCCTCATCCTCTTCTCTCCTAAGAGTTCCCTCTCTTTTCTTCCCTCGATAATGGATATTCTCTCAGCCTGAACATTGAACCTTCCCCCTCCTCCTCTTCCTGCTTCTCCATCCCCTCTTTTCCGCTTTCCCATCCCCTTCCCTTCTCTCTCCCCCCTCCCGTTCATCCACCTCTACTTCTCACCTCTCCCTTTCCCTCATCCTCTCTCCCACCTTTCTCTTCCCTCTATCCCCCTTTCTCTTCTCTTCTCCTCTCTTCCCTCTTCTTCCTCCTTTGCCCTTCTTCTATCCCCTTTCCCTTTTACCTCTTTTATTTTCTTTCCTCTCCCTTTTTTTCATATCTCTCTCCTCGTCCGCTGACAGGTTTATCGCTCCCCTGGATTCCAGGTTCAAAATACCATGATATAACACACTGTGTGTGGATAGGGCCACTGTATGCACCAGACCATAGCATGATTATCCTGCCCTCCTGGAGGACGGACACACACAGCTCAGTCAGCAACATTTAAAGGAGTAGCAGCAGCAGAACCTCACTCAGAGAGGATGGCAGAGCAGGAGAAGAGCAGATGGTATGGGACACTCTAAATGAGTGTGGTTATTGAAGACAACCACACACACACACACACCAACACACACACACACACACACACACACACACACACAACACCAACCACACACCACACACACCACACAACAACACACAACACACACAGAGCAAACAAGCACTGTTCAGACACACGGCAGACAAAGACACATGTTATAAGATACATTAATTTAATCTTATCTAATGTAATTGCTCCTGACTGATTGACAGAGGACAGAGGACACATGCTGCTGTGTGTGTGTGTGTGTGTGTGTGTCTTTCATTAGAGAGATGTTTTAAAGGGGTGACACTTTTCATTATTAATGTGTGTGAGGTCACTGGGCCAGGGACCGTGTCTCAGTACTCTCTCTCACCTTGGGATCCAGAGTTAATGTGTATCAGGTCTTCATACACCATCAGAGTGGCAGCTCTCTCTGGTAGCAGCTCCAGACTGAGAGAGGAAAACACTGGAATACACACACGAGTCATTTTTACATTTCATCAGACGCTTGGTGTTGCAAGCACCATGCTCTACCAACTGAGCACATGGGACCACCAGTCACTCATTTATTCATCACAATAACCCACCCTGTGGCTCATTTTTTTCTCACTAATAAAAGGTAAACTATTGAATTTTGGTTTTCCTCTCAACTTCATGACATATTCTAGACCTAGTGGTTTCTTTATTTTCTAGCATTGTGGTTTGTAGAAAAACATTTTTTTGAAGATCTTACTTGACTAGTTTAAATCTCCATTCTCGTGATCTCACTCTACTGTTAAAGCCTTGGATGTGTGTTTTTCATAGCGCCCTTCGTTTTATCACAGGAAAAGTTTAATTACTCAACACTGTATTCTTCACCAAAAGGTTCTCTGTAGATCACTACAGTTTTTTGTTTACAAAGCCCTGCTCCACAAACTCCCGACTTACCTTAGCTAACATCACTATTAAGACTTAAAATGACAAGTTCTTAAGGTTGATTAACTCTGGAGACTCCTTTGTTGTCTAGAGAGTTAGGTAATCAGCCTTTAATTTCCTTGCACTTTACATGTGGAATGATCTACAATACACTTTAAAATGGGAGGATTGGTGCCTCTAGGTCATTTCAGACGGTTGTTAGGGGACCTTTTTACAGAAGAATGTGTCTGTTTTTCTCATTGTGTTTTGCTTTTCGTGTATTGTTGTTGTGCATTTTATTGTGTATATGAATGTGTAGTTTAATTGTGTATTGTGGTCTATACAGGGTCACCTGGAAGAGACCTTTGTTCTCGCATTGACTCCCTGTCTAATAAAGAGACTTGTTCTCAGCATTGACTCCCTGTCTAAATAAGAGACGCTGGTCTCAGCATTGACTCCCTGTCTAAATAAGAGACCTTGTTCTCAGCATTGACTCCTGTCTAAATAAAGAGACTTGTTCTCAGCATTGACTCCCTGTCTAAATAAGAGACCTTGTTCTCAGCATTGACTCCCTGTCTAAATAAAGAGACCTTGTTCTAAGCTGACTCCCTGTCTAAATAAAGATACACTGGTCTCAGCATTGACTCCCTGTCTCAGCATTGACTATCTGTCTAAATAAAGGCTGAATAAAAATCAGAGACAAAATCCTCCTCTTTCTCTCTCTGTCACTCCTTTCTCTCTGTCACTCCTAAATTGTCCAGTGCTGATAAGCATGTGTGTGTGAACATCTGAAAGTGTTGTTGTGAGGATAATGGGGGTGGTCACTTATTATATAAGCTGTAATGGGGAACCCTCATTATCCTCACACACCACTTTCAGATTGTTCTCACACACACACACACACACACACACACACACACACACAGTAGACTTTACTACTTTGACCTACCGGGCAGTCTGGTGGGTCTCCAGGGGCGGAATTTGGCACGTAGCCCTGTCTGGTTGCTGTGACAACCAACAGGGTTCCAAGGCGTAGGGAAAACGCAGGTAGGATTGCGTCGGCAGCAGAGGTCTCTGTGGTTACAGGGGTGTGGTTTGCGAAGAGCTCGATGGTGGCTCCGCCAGGGGCTGGTGGGTGCTGGATCACTCAGGTGAACCTTAGAGTCACCTCTACACAGAGAGAGTGCGAGAGTTACACACACGGCTAAGTAAGCGTCAGTGATGTTAAGTAGATAAGTTTTAAAAAATACTTGAAAGTACTACTTTTTTGGGTAACTTTTACTTCACTACTTCCAAAGAAAATAACGTACTTTTTACTCACACATTTGACTGACACCCAAAAGTTCATTCATTTGGAATGCTTAGAGGACATGAAATGGTCCAATTCACACACGTATCAGAGACCATCCTTGTCGTCATCCTACTGCCTCTGATCTGGCAGACTCACTAAAGAGAACATCCCTGGTCATCCTACTGCCTCTGATCTGGCAGACTCACTAAAAGAATTCTTCATTTGTAATTATGTTGCGTGTTGTACTGTGCTGGCTATCCGTACATTTAAAAAGAAAATTGTGCCGTCTGGTTTCTTAATATAAGGAATTTGAAAGGATTTATACTTTTACTTTTGATACTTATGTGTATTTAAAACAAATACTTTCCTCAAGTAGTATTTACTGGGTGACTTTCACATTTACTTTCATAGAAAATGACTCAGTATCTTTACTTTTACTCAAGTATGACTATCGGGTATTTTTCCACCACTGGTAAGCATGCCAAACACAGACTCAGGCTCGTCACTATTGTCTGTAATTAGTTGGCCTTCAATCTCTAATGAGTCCATTTGATCTGAAAATTAGCCGAATGAAGCGTATCAATGTCCAGTTCAACAGAAAATGAATCCTAGAACAGAGCCTATGATATAGCCTAGGTACATACAGTTAAAGTCGGAAGTTTACATTCATTTAGCCAATGCATTTAAACTCAGTTTCACAATTCCTGACATTTATCCTAGTAAAATTCCCTGTCTTAGGTCAGTTAGTATCACACTTTATTTTAAGAATGTGAAATGTTAGAATAATAGTAGAGAGAATGATTTATTTCAGCTTTTATTTCTTTCATCACATTCCCAGTGGGTCAGAAGTTTACATAAATATTAGTATTTGGTAGCATTGCCTTTAATCGTTTAACTTGGGTCAAACGTTGCGGGTAGCCTTCCACAAGCTTCCACAATAGTTGGGTGAATTTTGGCCCATTCCTCCTGACAGAGCTGGTGAAACTGAGTCAGGTCCCATTTTCTATGGGATTGAGGTCAGGCTTTGTGATGGCCACTCGTTTTTTCAACCCCCCAAATTTCTTGTTAACTTTTATGGCTGCAGGGGAGTAATTGTAGTAGCTACAAAGAAGTAAGAGTATTGAGTATTGAGTAGCTAACAAAGTACATATATTGCAATAAATAACGGACATTATGAACAAATCAAGCATTTATTGTGGACCTGGGATTCTAGGACTGCATTCTGATGAAGTCATCAAAGGAAACATTTATCATGTTTTCTGGTTTCTGTTGACCCAACCTGGCGACTAATTTGGCTATTGTTCTGAGCTCGTCTCAGATTATTGCATGATTTGCTTTTTCGGTAAAGTTTTTTTTAAATCTGACACAGCGGTTGCATTAAGGAGAGGTATATCTATAATTCCATGTGTATACTTGTATTATCATTACTTTTATGATGAGTATTTCTGTTGAAACGATGTGGCTATGCAAAATCACTTGATATTTTTGGAACTAGTGAATGTAACGCGCCAATGTAAACTCAGATTTTTTGTTATAAATATGAACTTTATCAAACAAACATGCATGTATTGTGTAACATGAAGTCCTATGAGTGTCATCTGATGAGATAATCAGGTTAGTGATTATTGTATCTCTATTTCTGCTTTTTGTGAAAGCTATCTTTCGCTGGAAAAATGGCTGTGCTTATTGTGGTTTGGTGGTGACCTAACATAATCGTTTGTAGTGCTTTCGCTGAAAAGCATATTTGAAATCGGACACTTTGGTGGGATTAACAAGATGACCTTTAAAATGATATAAGACACATGTACGTTTGAGGAATTTTAATTATGAGATTTCTGTTGTTTTGATTTGGCGCCCTGCACTTTCACTGGCTGTTGTCATATCGATCCCGGTAGCGGGATGCTGCCATAAGAAGTTTTAACAAACTATAGTTTTGGCAAATCGGTTAGGACATCTACTTTGTGCATGACCAAGTCATTTTTCCAACAATTGTTTACAGACAGATTATTTCACTTTCATTCACTGTATCACAATTCCAGTGGGTCAGAAGTTTACATACACTAATTGACTGCCTTTATACATCTTGGAAAAATCCAGAAAATGATGTCATGGTTTGAGATTTCTGATAGGCTAATTGACATAATTTGAGTCAATTAATTTCCAAACGCCTGAAAGTACCACGTTCATCTGTACAAAAATAGTACGCGAAGTATAAACACATGGGACCCGCAGCCGTCATACCGCTCAGGAAGGAGACGCGTTCGTCTCCTAGAGATGAACGTACTTTGGTACGAAATGTGAAAATCAATCCCAGAACACAGAAAAGGACCTTGTGAGATGCTGGAGGAACAGGTACAAAAGTATCTATATCAGTAAAACAGAGTCCTATATCGACATAACCTAAAAGGCTGCTCAGCAAGGAAAGCCACTGCTCCAAAACGCCATAAAAAAGCCAGGCTATGGTTTGCAACTGTACATGGGGACAAAGATCATACTTTTTGGAGAAATGTCCTCTGGTCTGATGAAACAAAAATAGAACTGTTTGCTATAATGAACATCATTATGTTTGGAGGAAAAGGGGGGGCTTGCCAGCCGGA
>NW_019944179.1:67780-72371 GCF_002910315.2 Salvelinus sp. IW2-2015 | reverse complement strand
TAAAAGGGTTAGAGAAAATAGGATTTAGAATGGGACTCAGTTGTTAGTCCCAAAAGGTCCTCACAAGTATAGTAAGACATAGCTGTGTGTGTGTGGAAATGTTTATTCGACCAACGAAAAAATATATTTCTAGGGGTTTAGGGTAAGGTTAGAATAGTGTCAGTGTTAGAATTGGGGTAAGTGGTTGTGGGTTAGGTTTAGGTTTTGTGGTAAGGTTAGGGAAAATAGGATTTAATGGGAATCAATTGTGTGTCCCCACAAGGTTAGTTAACAAGACTGTGTGTGTGTGTGGTGTGTGTGCGCTCACGGACATGTTTAACTACAAGAATAGTAGAAAAACAAAAATTAGACAACGGGTTTAGATTAAGGTTAGAATTAGTGTTGTATTGGGGAAGGGGTTGTGGGTTAGGAGATGGTGTTGGGGTATGGTTAGGGGTTAAGGAATTAGGATTTGAATGGGAATCAATTGTGTCCCACAAGGTTAGTTAAACAAGACTGTGTGTTAAAGAGAAGTTTGTATAGTGGGGCTTCGCGATGATGTCATAGTGTTTCCACTGTGGTGAGTGTACATTCCTGGGCAATGAGACACCGCTGCAGCCGTGCCTGTGTGTTTTCTCTAGTCTGTGTATCTCTGCCTTCAGTACACCTGATCTGGTATTGATCTGAACGTCCAGTGTTGGAGGTCTGGTATTGATCTGAATGTCCAGTTTTGAAGGAGGTCTGGTATTGATCTGAATGTCCAGTGTTGGACGTCTGGCATTGATCTGAATGTCCAGTTTTGAAGGAGGTCTGGTATTGATCTGAATGTCCAGTTTTGAAGGAGGTCTGGTATTGATTGAATGTCCAGTTTTGAAGGAGGTCTGGTATTGATCTGAATGTCCAATTTTGAAGGAGGTCTGGTATTGATCTGAATGTCCAGTTTTGAAGGAGGTCTGGTATGATCTGAATGTCCAGTTTTGAAGGAGGTCTGGTATTGATCTGAATGTCCAGTTTTGAAGGTCTGGAATTGATCTGAATGTCAGTTTTGAAGGAGGTCTGGTTTGATCTGAACGTCCAGTTTTGAAGGAGGTCTGGTATTGATCTGAACGTCCAGTTTTGAAGGAGGTCTGGTATTGATCTGAATGTCCAGTTTTGAAGGAGGTCTGGCATTGATCTGAATGTCCAGTTTTGAAGGAGGTCTGGCATTGATCTGAATGTCCAGTTTTGAAGGAGGTCTGGTATTGATCTGAATGTCCAGTTTTGAAGGAGGTCTGGTATGATCTGAATGTCCAGTTTTGAAGGAGGTCTGGTATTGATCTGAATGTCCAGTTTTGAAGGAGGTCTGGTATTGTCTGAATGTCAGTTTTGAAGGAGGTCTGGTATTGATCTGAATGTAGTTTTGAAGGAGGTCTGGATTGATCTGAATGTCCAGTTTTGAAGGAGGTCTGGTATTGATCTGAATGTCCAGTTTTGAAGGAGGTCTGGTATTGATCTGAATGTCCAGTTTTGAAGGAGGTCTGGATTGATCTGAATGTCCAGTTTTGAAGGAGGTCTGGTATTGATCTGAACGTCCAGTTTTGAAGGAGGTCTGGTATTGATCTGAATGTCCAGTTTTGAAGGAGGTCTGGCATTGATCTGAATGTCCAGTTTTGAAGGAGGTCTGGCATTGATCTGAATGTCCAGTTTTGAAGGGTCTGGGATATAATCACATCAACAGGACTGGAGTAAAAAACGGAGAGGAGTTAGTTCTAGGTAACAGCTTGGACACGGTGTGAGATGTAGCAGAGCATGTGTGTTTGGAGGGGGATTCTGTGCCAATCCAAAAAGCCCTCCTCATCTCTTCTCCTCCTAAGAGTTCCCTCTCTTTTCTTCCCTCGATAATGGATATTCCTCCTCAGCCTGAACATTGCACCCTTCCCCCCTCTCCCATCCCTCTTCCTGCTTTCTCCCCATCCCCTCTTTTCCCGCTTTAGACTTTTATATTTGGTTATATATCAAACCGGTGGATTTTATCTACAGTGGAGTCTCGAGGTAAAAGAGAAACTAGTGAGGATCATTTGCATTGCCGGTTGTAAATAGGAAAAATTTCTTGTGGGGATATCCATCCTGCGTAAGGTATGAGAGGTTCGCGCGGCTCTGATAAGAAAATGGCTACTTTAAGACGTTACGTGAGGAGCTTCTTGCTGTTACTTACACCAATAAGAATTAACAAATTGAGCGAAGGCTTTGAGGTACAGTCTTAGTATCTTAAGCAGTGCTGATCCGTTATGCTACGTATTATTCAGATGATTTGTCGGTTGGTTAATTATAATTA
This sequence comes from Salvelinus sp. IW2-2015, assembly GCF_002910315.2. Classification (NCBI taxonomy): domain Eukaryota; kingdom Metazoa; phylum Chordata; class Actinopteri; order Salmoniformes; family Salmonidae; genus Salvelinus; species Salvelinus sp. IW2-2015. Next base: position 70,078 of record NW_019944179.1, on the reverse strand, counting down.
GGTTGCCGTATGTTGAGTATTCCATGAAAAACAGCATGGTTATGTCATCACGGTCCAGAAGCGATGATACCGAAATGATCAGGAAGGTACCAGTATAGATTAATACCCTAGAGTCGGCCTTTGTTTATTCGATAATACTTTGGGTTCGTGCCCATATCCAAGTCTGTCCTATTGTTGAGGGCATTCTTAAAAGGGACTCATATCGTGTAGCACCGCTGAGATTCGGTGGGGTGTGGATGTGGGATGCGACTCTACTTTTTTAATGAGTAGTAACCTAGCGACTCCATTTGTAATACTCCCGTGTTAATTTTGCTCACCGCTTCATATGCTAAAATTACCCGGAATATTAAATCTTCTAATCTGCTTTGATATCCGACATTATACGCATATGGAATGATGGATCGTGCTTTAAGGGATAGCAGATACTGTCCCCATCCCCCTTACAGATCCCGTTCTCCTCGTTAGTGTTCTGCAATCATTCGAAAAAGTAAATGTACAAGGCAATAGTAGACTAGGAATCCCAGGGGGCAGTGTGCGACCCCATCCCCGTCTCATCCCATCCCCTCTTCCCCACCTCTCCCCCTTTCCCTCATCCCCTCTCTTCCCTTTCCCTCATCCCCTCTCTTCCCCCTTTCGCCTATCCCCCTCTTCCCCTTCCCTCATCCCCTTTCCCTCATCCCTCTCTTCCCCCTTTCCCTCATCCCCTCTCTTCCCCCTTCTCTTTTCATTCTCTCTCTCGTCCGCATGACAAGGTATTTCGCTCCCTGGATTCCAGGTTCAAAATACCATGATATAACACACTGTGTGTGGATAGGGCCACTGTATGCACCAGACCATAGCATGATTATCCTGCCCTCCTGGAGGACGGACACACACAGCTCAGTCAGCACATTTAAAGGAGTAGCAGCAGCAGAACCTCACTCAGAGAGATGCAGAGCAGGAGAAGAGCAGATGGTTATGGGACACTCTAAATGAGTGTGGTTATTGAAGACAAACACACACCACACACACACACACACACACACACACACACACACACACACACACACACACACACACACACACAACACCACACACACACACACACACAACACAAGAGCAAAACAAGCACACTGTTCAGACACACGGCAGACAAAGACACATGTTATAAGATCACATTAATTTAATCTTATCTAATGTAATTGCTCCTGACTGATTGACAGAGGAACAGAGGACACATGCTGCCTGTGTGTGTGTGTGTGTGTGTGTGTCTTTCATTAGAGAGATGTTTTAAAGGGGTGGACATCTTTCATTATTAATGTGTGTGAGGTCACTGGGCCAGGGACCGTGTCTCAGTACTCTCTCTCACCTTGGGATCCAGAGTTAATGTGTATCAGGTCTTCATACACCATCAGAGTGGCAGCTCTCTCTGGTAGCAGCTCCAGACTGAGAGAGGAAAACACTGGAATACACACACACACACGTGTCATTTTTACATTTCATCAGACGCTTGGCGTTGCAAGCACCATGCTCTACCAACTGAGCCACATGGGACCCACCAGTCACTKATTTATTCATCACAATAACCCACCCTGTGGCTCATTTTTATTCTCACTAATAAAAGGTAAACTATTGAATTTTGGTTTTCCTCTCAACTTCATGACATATTCTAGACCTAGTGGTTTCTTTATTTTCTAGCATTGTGGTTTGTATAATTTTTTTTTTTTGAAGATCTTACTTGACTAGTTTAAATCTCCAGCTTTCCCTTTTCCATTCTCTGTGATCTACCTCTACTGTTAAAGCCTTGGATGGTGTTTTTCATAGCGCCCTTCGTTTTATCACAGGAAACAGTTTAATTACTCAACACTGTATTCTTCACCAAAAGGTTCTCTGTAGATCACTACAGTCTTTTTGTTTACAAAGCCCTGCTCCACAAACTCCCGACTTACCTTAGCTAACATCACTATTAAGACTTAAAATGACAAGTTCTTAAGGTTGATTAACTCTGGAGACTCCTTTGTTGTCTAGAGAGTTAGGTAAATCAGCCTTTAATTTCCTTGCACTTTACATGTGGAATGATCTACAATACACTTTAAAATGGGAGGAATTGGTGCCTCTAGGTCATTTCAGACGGTTGTTAGGGGACCTTTTTACAGAAGAATGTGTCTGTTTTTTCTCATTGTGTTTTGCTTTTCGTGTATTGTTGTGCATTTTATTGTGTATATGAATGTGTAGTTTAATGTGTATTGTGGTGCTATACAGGGCTCACCTGGAAGAGACCTTGTTCTCAGCATTGACTCCCTGTCTAAATAAAGAGAC
>NW_019944179.1:54980-63057 GCF_002910315.2 Salvelinus sp. IW2-2015 | reverse complement strand
AAGGTCTCTTTATTTAGACAGGGAGTCAATGCTGAGAACAAGGCTCTTTATTTAGACAGGGAGTCAATGCTGAGAACAAGGTCTCTTTATTTAGACAGGGAGTCAATGCTGAGACCAGCGTCTCTTTATTTAGACAGGGAGTCAATGCTGAGAACAAGGTCTCTTTATTTAGACAGGGAGTCAATGCCTGAGAACAGGTCTCTTTCCAGGTGAGCCCTGTATAGCCCCACCATACACATTAAACTACACATTCATATACACAATAAATGCACAACAATACACGAAAAGCAAAACACAATGAGAAAAAACAGACACATTCTTCTGTAAAAGGTCCCCTAACAACCGTCTGAAATGACCTAGAGGCACCAATTCCTCCCATTTTAAGTGTATTGTAGATCATTCCACATGTAAAGTGCAAGGAAATTAAAGGCTGATTTACCTAACTCTCTAGACAACAAAGGAGTCTCCAGAGTTAATCAACCTTAAGAACTTGTCATTTTAAGTCTTAATAGTGATGTTAGCTAAGGTAAGTCGGGGTTTGTGGGGCAGGGCTTTGTAAACAAAAAGACTGTGTGATCTACAGAGAACCTTTTGGTGAAGAATACAGTGTTGAGTAATTAAACTGTTTCCTGTGATAAAACGAAGGGCGCTATGAAAAACACCATCCAAGGCTTTAACAGTAGAGGTAGATCACAGAGAATGGAGATTTAAACTAGTCAAGTAAGATCTTCAAAAAATGTTTTTCTACAAACACAAGCTAGAAATAAAGAAACCACTAGGTCTAGAATATGTCATGAAGTTGAGAGGAAAACCAAATTCAATAGTTTACCTTTTTATTAGTGAGAATAAAAATGAGCCACAGGGTGGGTTATTGTGATGAATAAATGAGTGACTGGTGGGTCCCATGTGGCTCAGTTGGTAGAGCATGGTGCTTGCAACACCAGCGTCTGATGAAATGTAAAAATGACTCGTGTGTGTATTCCAGTGTTTTCCTCTCTCAGTCTGGAGCTGCTACCAGAGGAGCTGCCACTCTGATGGTGTATGAAGACCTGATACACATTAACTCTGGATCCCAAGGTGAGAGAGAGTACTGAGACACGGTCCCTGGCCCAGTGACCTCACACACATTAAATATGAAAGATGTCCACCCCTTTAAAACATCTCTCTAATGAAAGACACACACACACACACACACACAACAGGCAGCATGTGTCCTCTGTTCCTCTTCAATCAGTCAGGAGCAATTACATTAGATAAGATTAAATTAATGTGATCTTATAACATGTGTCTTTGTCTGCCGTGTGTCTGAACAGTGTGCTTTTTTTGCTCTGTGTGTGTGTGGTGGTGTGTGTGTGTGTGTGTGTGTGTGTTGTTGTGTGTGTGTGTGTGTGTGTGTGGTGTTGTGTGTGTGTGTGTGTGTGTGTGTGTGTGGTTTTGTCTTCATAACCACACTCATTTAGAGTGTCCCATCCCATCTGCTCTTCCTCTGCTCTGCCATCCTCTCTGAGTGAGGTTCTGCTGCTGCTACTCCTTTAAATGTTGCTGACTGAGCTGTGTGTGTCCGTCCTCCAGGAGGGCAGGATAATCATGCTATGGTCTGGTGATACAGTGGCCCCTATCCACACACAGTGTGTTATATCATGGTATTTTGAACCTGGAATCCCAGGGGAGCGATAAACCTTGTCATGCGGACGAGGAGAGAGAATGAACCTTGTTCTCAGCATTGACTCCCTGTCTAAATAAAGATACACTGGTCTCAGCATTGACTCCCTGTCTCAGCATTGACTATCTGTCTAAATAAAGGCTGAATAAAAATCAGAGACAAAAGTCCTCCTCTTTCCTCTCTCTGTCACTCCTCCTTTCCTCTCTGTCACTCCTAAATTGTCCAGTGCTGATAAGCATGTGTGTGTGAACAATCTGAAAGTGTTGTGTGAGGATAATGGGGGTGGTCACTTATTATAATAAAGCTGTAATGGGGAACCCTCATTATCCTCACACACCACTTTCAGATTGTTCTCACACACACACACACACACACACACACACACACACACAGTAGACTTTACTACTTTGACCTACCGGGCAGTCTGGTGGGTCTCCAGGGGGCGGAATTTGGCACGTAGCCCTGTCTGGTTGCTGTGACAACCAACAGGGTTCCAAGGCGGTAGGGAAAACGCAGGTAGGCATTGCCGTCGGCAGCAGAGGTCTCTGTGGTTACAGGGGTGTGGTTTGCGAAGAGCTCGATGGTGGCTCCGCCCAGGGGCTGGTGGGTGCTGGCATCACTCAGGTGAACCTTCAGAGTCACCTCTACACAGAGAGAGTGCGAGAGTTACACACACGGCTAAGTAAGCGTCAGTGATGTAAAGTAAGATAAGTTTTAAAAAATACTTGAAAGTACTACTTTTTTGGGGTAACTTTTACTTCACTACATTCCCAAAGAAAATAACGTACTTTTTACTCCACACATTTTGACTGACACCCAAAAGTACTCATTACATTTGGAATGCTTAGCAGGACATGAAAATGGTCCAATTCACACACGTATCAAGAGACCATCCTTTGTCGTCATCCCTACTGCCTCTGATCTGGCAGACTCACTAAACAGAGAACATCCCTGGTCATCCCTACTGCCTCTGATCTGGCAGACTCACTAAACAGAAATTCTTCATTTGTAAATTATGTCTGCGTGTTGTACTGTGCACCTGGCTATCCGTACATTTAAAAAAGAAAATTGTGCCGTCTGGTTTCCTTAATATAAGGAATTTGAAAGGATTTATACTTTTACTTTTGATACTTATGTGTATTTAAAACCAAATACTTTTCCTCAAGTAGTATTTACTGGGTGACTTTCACATTTACTTTCATAGAAAATGACTCAAGTATCTTTACTTTTACTCAAGTATGACTATCGGGTACTTTTTCCACCACTGGTAAGCATGCACAACACAGACTCAGGCTCGTCACTAATTGTCTGTAATTAGTTGGCCTTCAATCTCTAATGAGTCCCATTTGATCTGAAAATGAACCAACTTAGCCGAATGAAGCGTATCAATGTCCAGTTCAACAGAAAATGAATCCTAGAACAGAGCCTATGATATAGCCTAGGTACATACAGTTAAAGTCGGAAGTTTACATTCATCTTAGCCAAATGCATTTAAACTCAGTTTCACAATTCCTGACATTTAATCCTAGTAAAATTCCCTGTCTTAGGTCAGTTAGTATCACCACTTTATTTTAAGAATGTGAAATGTTAGAATAATAGTAGAGAGAATGATTTATTTCAGCTTTTATTTCTTTCATCACATTCCCAGTGGGTCAGAAGTTTACATACACTCAATTAGTATTTGGTAGCATTGCCTTTAAATCGTTTAACTTGGGTCAAACGTTGCGGGTAGCCTTCCACAAGCTTCCCACAATAAGTTGGGTGAATTTTGGTCCATTCCTCCTGACAGAGCTGGTGAAACTGAGTCAGGTCCCATTTTCTATGGGATTGAGGTCAGGGCTTTGTGATGGCCACTCGTTTTTTCAACCACTCCACAAATTTCTTGTTAACTTTTTATGGCTGCAGGGGCAGTATTGAGTAGCTAACCAAAGTATTGAGTATTGAGTATTGAGTAGCTAACCAAAGTAGCTAATTGGACATAAATAACGGACATTATCGAACAAATCAAGCATTTATTGTGGACCTGGGATTCCTAGGACTGCATTCTGATGAAGTTCATCAAAGGTAAGGAAACATTTATCATGTATTTTCTGGTTTCTGTTGACCCCAACATGGCGACTAATTTGGCTATTGTTCTGAGCTCCGTCTCAGATTATTGCATGATTTGCTTTTTCGGTAAAGTTTTTTTTAAATCTGACACAGCGGTTGCATTAAGGAGAGGTATATCTATAATTCCATGTGTATAACTTGTATTATCATCTACATTTATGATGAGTATTTCTGTTGAAACGATGTGGCTATGCAAAATCACTTGATATTTTTGGAACTAGTGAATGTAACGCGCCAATGTAAACTCAGATTTTTTGTTATAAATATGAACTTTATCAAACAAAACATGCATGTATTGTGTAACATGAAGTCCTATGAGTGTCATCTGATGAAGATAATCAAAGGTTAGTGATAATTGTATCTCTATTTCTGCTTTTGTGAAAGCTATCTTTCGCTGGAAAAATGGCTGTGCTTATTGTGGTTTGGTGGTGACCTAACATAATCGTTTGTAGTGCTTTCGCTGAAAAGCATATTTGAAATCGGACACTTTGGTGGGATAACAAGAAGACCTTAAAATGATATAAGACACATGTACGTTTGAGAATTTTAATTATGAAGTTCTGTTGTTTTGAATTTGGCGCCCTGCACTTTCACTGGCTGTTTGTCATATCGATCCCGGACGGGATCTGCCATAAGAAGTTTTAACAAACTAAGTTTGGCAAATCGGTTAGGACATCTACTTTGTGCATGACACAAGTCATTTTTCCAACAATTGTTACAGACAGATTATTTCACTTATCATTCACTGTATCACAATTCCAGTGGTCAGAAGTTTACATACACTAATTGACTGCCTTTATACATCTTGGAAAAATCCAGAAAATGATGTCATGGCTTTAGAAGCTTCTGATAGGCTAATTGACATAATTTGAGTCAATTAATTTCCAAACGCCTGAAAGTACCACGCATCTGTACAAAAAATAGTACGCAAGTATAAACACCATGGACCACGCAGCCGTCATACCGCTCAGGAAGGAGACGCGTTCTGTCTCCTAGAGATGAACGTACTTTGGTACGAAATGTGAAAATCAATCCAGAACAACAGAAAAGGACCTTGTGAAGATGCTGGAGGAAACAGGTACAAAAGTATCTATATCCACAGTAAAACGAGTCCTATATCGACATAACCTAAAAGGCTGCTCAGCAAGGAAGAAGCCACTGCTCCAAAACCGCCATAAAAAAGCCAGGCTATGGTTTGCAACTGTACATGGGGACAAAGATCATACTTTTTGGAGAAATGTCCTCTGGTCTGATGAAACAAAAAATAATAGAACTGTTTGGCTATAATAACATCATTATGTTTGGAGGAAAAAGGGGGAGGCTTGCAAGCCGAAGAACACCATCCCAACCGTGAAGCACGGGGTGGCAGCATCATGTTGTGGGGTGCTTTGCTGCAGGAGGGACTGGTGCACTTCACAAAATAGATGGCATCATGAGGTAGGAAAATGATGTGGGTATATTGAAGCAACATCTCAAGACATCAGTCAGGAAGTTAAAGCTTGGTCACAAAAGGGTCTTCCAAATGGACAATGACCCCAAGCATACATCCAAAGTTCTGGCAAAATGCTTAAGGACAACAAAGGCAAGGTATTGGAGTGGCCATCACAAAGCCCTACCTCAATCCTATAGAACATTTGTGGGCAGAACTGAAAAGTGTGTGTGAGCAAGGAGGCCTACAAACCTGACTCAGTTACACCAGCTCTGTCAGGGAAAATGGACCAAAATTCACCTAACTTATTCTGGAAGCTTGTGGAAGGCTACCTGAAACGTTTGACCCAAGTTAAACAATTTAAAAGGCAATGCTACCAAATACTAATTGAGTGTATGTAAACTTCTGACCCACTGGGAATGTGATGAAAGAAATAAAAGCTGAAATAAATCATTCTCTACTATTATTCTGAATTTCACATTCTTAAAAGAAAGGGGTGATCCTAACTGACCTAAGTCAGGAATGTTACCTGGATTAAATGTCAGGAATTGTAAAAAACTGAGTTAAATCATTTGGCTAAGGTGTATGTAACTTCCGACTTCAACTGTATATATACACAGTAGTCCATACAGGAGTCAGGGATAAGCTTTCTGACTCAGTCACATTTGACATTGGCAGCCAAGCACAGCGAGTGGCCAAAAGCATATTTCTGGTTACCAGCCAATAGCGAGGCTCTGCAAAACAATTGCCCTTTTGCTGTTTCTGATGCCTGAGGAAGGAATTCGCTGAGCACACCTTATTACTGTCATACACTTTCCTGGAAACTGCTGAATAACTACTTCCATTAAACCATTAACTCTGTTGGACAGCAGAGCATTGTAAAGCTGGCCCACACACACACACACACACAAACACCTAGTTCATGCAGTGCCAGAGCTAAACTGGGACAGAGCAACAACCCATTCTCTCAAGTGGAACACCCACACTGGCCAAGCTTATCTAGGCTAGACCTTTGATAGGGCCCTATAAAATCTGTAGAATTAAAAAATATATATTATAATTTCAACTTTATTTAACCAGGTAGGCCAGTTATTTACAACTGCAACCTGGCCAAGATAAAGCAAAGCAGTGCAACAAACAACAGAGTTACACATAGGATAAACAAAAGTACAGTCAATAACACAATAGAAAATCTATATACAGTGTGTGCAAATGGAGTAAGGAGGTAAGGCAATAAATAGGCCATAGTAGCAGAGCAATTACAATTTAGCAAATTAACACTGTTAATTGTGGGTTACATTAAAGATGTAACCCACAAATGTTGGCTTAGGTTTTTTTTGTCAAACTAACAATGTCTTACTGTATTTAAATTATTTTATTTGATTTCAACTAACTTATGTTTTAATTCAATTAAGTTTATGTATGATTTGTATGATTTGACATGTTTTCTTATTTTTCTTACAAGTTTTATCCTGTTTAGCATATAACAAATGCTTGGAAAGATCAGATGTTGGACCTAAGCAAATGTATAAATACTTCTCTACACATATAGATTTTTTTTAATTAATTAATAAATAAAAAACTTCAGCTCTTAAATTCTTCTGTACAAGACTCTATTGGAATATAATATCAATGTACAAAACATCACTTAAAAAAACCTTTGTAGTTTAATTAAACCGCTGGATAGATGTGCAGATGATGATGTGCAAGTAGAAATACTGGTGTGCAAAAGAGCAAAAAGTAAATAAAAACAATATGGGGATGAGGTAGGTAGTTAGGTGATTGATTCCGTTTATGTTTTCCCCCAAAATTCAGTTTTTTTCCCCAGGTTTCTGTTTCCCCCTGTTTTTTCCGGTTCACTCTCAAAATTGCACTTCTTTAATAGAAAAACAAAATAAATCAGAGGTCTGGGATTTTTTGGTGGAAATTAGGATTTTTGGGTGTAGATAACCTTTAATTCCAGTGAGCACCTAAGGTTTTTTGTAGCCACATGTGATGGTAGAGTTTACAAAACAAATACACACTGGATTGATGAAATAATCCTGATATCATTCTGCCAGGTCAGCATAGAATAGTTAGTAGTTAACATGTAATTGAGAAGTTATTTGGGAGCCTTTCCATCTACCAGAAGACTGTTTTCATTAGCATCATCGCTAACCACTACACAAAGTGGTAGCTGCACGCACCTCACATACACAGACAGGGGTATTCTGGAATGGGAGACAGATGGTGAAACCCCAAGTTTCACAAGAGAAATCCAAGTATTTAGAACACTTTAGTTTCAGTGAGCGTGAGTTAACCTTGGCAAGGGAACACTCACCTTTACCCAGGCCAGAACGCTGTGGCGAAAGGCACTGAGCATGAGTCAAACGGTGTGAGTCAGTGAGACAGAGAGAGACAGAGAGAGGACAACCAGAAAAAGAGAGCTAGACCTTTAAAAACAGAGTATGCACACACACACACACATTTCAGCTTGTTTCATAAAGGAGCTTGGCTAACAGCTTAACGGTGACTTGGTACCAACACTAAACAAATGTCTGGTCTGGCAGGTTATGTAAACAACAGTAATGTGTGCTAATGGCTAACAAGGATACTTTAGCCATACTTCATCACTGAAATAACTAGCAGCTCAGTCTAGTACAGTCACCTACAGCAAGAGGAACAATTAATTTCATCAACTCAAGACACACACCTTCCTCATCTCTCTGCTATTACACTATCTACTTACTCCTGTGTCGTATACGTGCACACAAAGAGAGAGAGTTGTTATGTTCTCTGTCCCCATACGTTTTTGTATTTCTATACACCATCGCTATTCCCTCTGTACAATAGACACACCCACTACTTACCGTGGTTGTGCCGGTTGCCGTCCCCAA
>NW_019944179.1:24896-49780 GCF_002910315.2 Salvelinus sp. IW2-2015 | reverse complement strand
ACACGCACCCACGCAAGCACACCCTCCACACACACCCCCTGTCAGAAACCCTGTCCACACACACCCCCTCTCACAAAACCTGTCTCACACACCCCCCTCTCACAAACCTGTCTCACCCCCCCCCTCTCACAAACCTGTCTCACCCCCCCCTCTCACAAAACCCTGTCTCACACCCCTCTCACAAACCTGTCTCACACCCTCCTCCTCTCACAAACCCTGTCTCACAACCCCCCTCTCACAACCCCCTCTCTCATAACCCTGTCTCACACCCACCCTCACAAACCCTGTCTACAACAACATACATATCCCCTCTCACAAACCTTCTCACCACAAACCCTCTCACAAACCCCCCCCCCCTCTCATCTACATCCTCTTGTGGCAGACACTTGTCTCTGTGATAAGGGGAGTGGTGGTCTGAGCATTGGCCTTAATTAAAGCTGAAAGGGTGTGCCCCTCCCCCATACCGTACATACACATACAGGAACCCCCCCCCGCACCGCCCCCATTTACCCTTAACCTGCGCTCAAAATTTCAACCAAAACAAAACAACACAGAGAGAGAATTAAAACAATTTCTTGCTCATAATTAAATAAAATTCTTCAAAACGCGATTACATGTATAGGAAATTTCCATATTCATTTTAAGGAGTACATCATAGATGATAATAAAACCTCAACCCAAAATGAGATCATGCGCACCAAACCCGAACGAGATTTCCAAAATATGTTTATTCAGCGAATAACACAAACTACCAACACGATTTATGCAAAGGTCAGCCACCAAACCAAACAAATAAGCACAAACCATTTTTGCCAGCCCGCACAAGAGTAAGCTTTTCACCAAAACAGCAGAAATAGAGATACCAATTACCATCACTAACCGTGTGATATTATCTTCATTCAGATGACACTCCAATAGGACTTTCATGTTACACAAATACAAACTAGCCACTCCGATCATCTTTGTACCCTCTGGATTAACACGTTTTCCATATCTCCAACCATGCTTCCCCCACTCTCTTACTAATCACTCACCACAAGAGAAATCTAGTCGTGTACAGGTGGATGACTTACTCAGTTACAGCACTAGTTCCAAAAAATATTCAATGTGGTGATTTTGCAAGCCACGATCGTTCAACAAAAATACTCATCATAGAATGTAGGATGAATAATACAAGTTATACACATGGAAATTAAGAGAACAGACACATGTAAACCTCTCCCTTAATGACCCAACAGACCGCAGGCGTCAGACAGATACAGGAACTTACTACATGTGTGTCAAGATTGTCTTACCCATGCTCTCCCCCCACTCCTCATCTCCCCAGGCTGGATGATTATTCAGGTAACAGACACAGTGACACACAGAGGGTCAGACAGATACAGACTACTACAGATTCTCTATCTAGGTCGCCCAAAAATATCACTTACCAAACTAGTTGCAACAAACATTTTAAGTTTCACTGTAGTGGGTCTTTTAAGGGTAGTGAAAATATGCGCGTTCCCCCAACACAGAGGTCGGGGAGAGGGAGGTATTTAAATGGTGCATCACTTCCTGTCCCAGTGTTCCATCCTTCTTTAGGGGTACCAGCTGTGCTCACTCTGAAGAGCTCCCCTGGGAGACTGGCACGCACGCACACACACACACACACACCTCGCCATTCTGATCCAATAAATCTCTGGTGACATCATCCTTATACAGGCTACAGCCCTCTGAAAAAAGTGCATCGCAAAAACACACACACGCATGTAGGAAGAGAAATGTTGTGTTTCAGCAGCCCTGTTAAACCAGTCGTTCTCTCAGTAACTGGCTCTCGGTCGGTCTGTCTGTGTGCCATATGGAGGATAAAGGCATCAAAGGGAGTTTTTCCTGATGCTAAGATCTACCACCAACTAGCCCAAGCAACAGCAGCCAGAGCAGCAGGGCGCGTGTGAGACAGACATTATGGGTGTGAGAGGTAGAGCCAGTGTGTATCATTATGTTTGTGTGAGTGTGTGRAGAMGTTATTGAWCAGACCCTGCTGTGAGGTAGAGGGAGTTGYACATCATCACTGAGCCATAATAATGGCAGGAGGACAGTAGCATCCTCTGTCTGTGGCTACTAGCGGRTCTGATGGAGGGCTACTGCTATCAAAGGTCAACTGGTTGTGCTTATGGTATCCATGGTCAGTGGTTATTAAACTGTCAGATCTGGTCCTAGATACTGTTAACTCCTGGTGTGTGTACCGGTRCAACCCCTGCTGYTGATTTCTCCCCCCGCTCAACGCAAACACACAAAAATGRAATAGGATAGGAATAATCCACCACAACATCTTTAACATAACCTACCAAATTCTCTCTTTAAAATATCCTGATCAATATTCCAGTACAGTAAATGAGTAGGCAGAGATTACAGTAGAGAGAGTATAATCCCCTCAACTCTGCAGGAGAGGAGAGAGGGGGGCTTTCTTTGATACCATTACAACCTTTCAAACTCCTCCTTGGCGCACTAGGAAACTAGTGTTCTGTGTTCTACGAAAATAAATCCTTTGAGTCATCTCATTAATATTTTGGGGATTCCCCATCTCTCTCCYTTTCTGCTCTTATTAGGTCTATTTATCGTACACTCTCCATTTCCWTCATCGCTTCCTGGTTTTGTGTGTATAAAGACATGGGGAATCGAGCATGATAGACTACTTTGTTTTCGAAGAGGTCTTGTTTCAGAATAAGGGGTGCTGGTGTTGTTCTGTCTCTCTGTGGCATGGCGCCCCAATCTGGGTTAGGGTGGAGAAACTCGCAGAAAACATACTCAGGTACTGTGTGGATTTATATGAAACCTTCACTTTCAGTGACACAAACAATGGAAACTGATTTGAAGGTATGTTTGAAGCGTTTCATTCCAAAACACTATTTATCCATTTTCAGAAATGTTGGTAAATTATATTTATTTTGGTTTAAAGAACTTCTGACAGACATGTTTGTTTGAAACTTATCACTAAATTGTGTCTCTCTGAAATGAAACGATCACATGTAGTTTTAAAACAAGATATATCCACCTCACTCACTGAGAAAAAAGTAGCACTGCAAGGTTTTACACAGTCTGTGACAAATATATATTACCTGCTCAAAAAAATAAAATCGGTAGAAACACTGAATACAACACAATAGACTCCCTAAGTCCAATCACACTTCTGTTGGCAAAAATCAAAGCTCTAAACGTGCCTCCACTTATGAACTAAATCTTAACTGTAATTTGACTATATTACACTTATAACAACAGCACATGCGACTTGCTTGCGCCAATCTAGTGCGATAATATCAACTCTTTTGTTGTGGAAATTTATCAACTAAAGTGCGCAGATTAGTCACGACACACCCACACGCAAATCAACTAACGCGTGAGGAGAAGTGTGTCTGCAGTGTTGACCACAGACCAATTCTCAGTTCCTATGCTTCCTGCTGATGTGTTTTGACCATGCTTTTTGAAATGCTGGCTGGTGCTTCTTCATTCTCGTATTTGTTGGTAGCATGAGAGTCTACCACCCCACAGAGTGCTCAGTGAGTGCAGCTCATCCAGGATGGCACATCAATGCGAGCTGTGGCAAGAAGTTTGCTGTGTCTGTCAGCGTAGTGTCCAGAGCATTGAGGCGGCTACCAGGAGACAGGCCAGTACATCAGGAGACGTGAGGAGCCGTAGGAGGGCAACAACCCAGCAGCAGGACGCTACATCCGCCTTTGTGCAAGGAGGAGCACTGCCAGAGCCTGCGAAAATGACCTCCAGCAGGCCACAAATGTGCATGTGTCTGCTCAAACAGTCAGAAACAGACTCCCATGAGGGTGGTATGAGGTCCCGACGTCCACAGGTGGGGTTTTGCTTTACAGGCCCAACACCGTGCACTGCAGTTTGGCATTGCCAGAGAACACCAAGATTTGCAAATTCCCACTGGCGCCCTGTGCTCTTCACAGATGAAGATGATCTCCCATCCGTTGACAACTCCATTGTGTCCTCCTCCCAGAGTGCTAAGAACCTGCGTGATCCTGCGACAACACCGCTGTCGTTCTCAACTAACATCAAGCGTGACCCTTCCTGTGAGGCAGTATACGACCCTGCCTCACCACAGGAAGGGCGCAGGTCCTAACCCAGGCACTTTCATCTCCCGTCTGGATTACTGCAACTCGCTTTGCTGGGCTCCCCTGCCTGTCCATAAACCCGTACAACACATCCAGAACGTCCGCAACCCGTGTCGAGTTCAACCTTCCCAAGCTCCACTCACGTCACCCGCTGCTTCGCTCTCCCACTGCTTCCAGTTGATAGCTCGCTCGCTACAAGACCATGGTGCTTGCCTACGGAGCTGTGAGAGGGAACGGCACCTCCGTACCTCCAGGCTCTGATCCAGGCCTACACCCAAACAAGGCACTGCCGTTCATCCACCTCTGGCCTGCTCGCCTCCCTACCTCTGAGGAAGTACAGTTCCCGCTCAGATCACAGTCAACTGTTCGCTGCTCTGCACCCCAATGGTGGAACAAACTCCCTCACCGACGCCAGGTCATCGCGAGTCAATCACCACCGTTCCGGAGACACCTGAAACACCACCTCTTTAAGGAATACCTAGGATAGGATAAAGTAATCCTTCTACCCCCCCCCCCCCCTTAAAGAAGATGCACTATTGTAAAAGTGGTTGTTCCCAGTGATATCATAAGGTGAATGCCACCAATTTGTAAGTCGCTCTGATAAATGAGCTTCTGCTAATGACTTCATGTAATATGTATTGAGAGAGATCTGTAACCAAGCAGGTTCACAAGCACATGTGACAGACGTGACAGAGTCTGGAGACGCCGTGGAGAACGTTCTGCTGCCTGCAACATCCTCCAGCATGACCGGTTTGGCGGTGGGTCAGTCATGGTGTGAGGTGGCATTTCTTTGGGGGGCCGCACAGCCCTCCATGTGCTCGCCAGGGGTAGCCTGACTGCCACTAGGTACCGAGATGAGATCCTCAGACCCCTTGTGAGACCATATGCTGGTGCAGTTGGCCCTGGGTTCCTCCTAATGCAAGACAATGCTAGACCTCATGTGGCTGGAGTGTGTCAGCAGTTCCTGCAAGAGGAAGGCATTGATGCTATGGACTGGCCCGCCCGTTACCCAGACCTGAATCCAATTGAGCACATCTGGGACATCATGTCTCGCTCCATCCACCAACGCCACAGACTGTCCAGGGGTTGGCGGATGCTTTAGTCCAGGTCTGGGAGGAGATCCCTCAGGAGACCATCCGCCACCTCATCAGGAGGACGCCCAGGAGTTGTAGGGAGGTCATACAGGCACGTGGAGGCCACACACTCTACTGAGCCTCATTTTGACTTGTTTTAAGGACATTACATCAAAGTTGGATCAGCCTGTAGTGTGGTTTTCCACTTTAATTTTGAGTGTGACTCCAAATCCAGACCTCCATGGGTTGATACATTTGATTTCCATTGATAATTTTGGTGCGATTTTGTTGTCAGCACATTCAACTATGTAAAGAAAAAAGTATTTAATAAGAATATTTCATTCATTCAGATCTAGYATGTGTTATTTTAGTGTTCCCTTTATTTTTTTGAGCAGTGTATATATATATTTTTTTTTAAATCAGACCCACTGCAGTCAAAAACTTTTCCTGTGTTTTGTATTACATTTCCAAACTGTAAAAGTTGGAATAATATTGTGAAATTGTGAAAAATATGATAGTGCCATTTTAGTGTAAGAGCTGTTTGAAAAAAAACATCAGCCTGTTTTGGTGGAATGGAGTTTCGGGCTGCCTGATGACATCACCAGGCGGTACATTACTTGATAGACCAATAATAAAGTTATTAACAGCTAGTTTTCAGTTTCTCCTTCCCCACTCAGACCACTCCCAGATAGTCCTAGCTCAATTATTGCTTAAGAAATTGCTCTTCGCTAAAAAACTATTTTTGTTAATTGTTTACCATTATAATGGAAAACAATCACAGTAAGATAGAGATAAAAACGGCTGCATTGGACATTTAATAAAGAATTGTACAAATAATACATTTGTGACAACACACACATATATATATATATATATATACACATACATACATACACACACACACTTAACAATGTATCAATACAATAATATGAGATCTGGGCTCTGGTCAAAAGTAGTGCACTATATAGGGAATAGGGTGCCATTTGGGACTAGGCCTAACTCTAACCAAACACTACAGCATGAGGCTAATTCATCATGTTTTGAATTCACATGTTAAATATACAGGATACAAACATTGTAATGGATATATAGTGGATATATGGATATATAACTTTTTCCAACAAAACCATTTGTAATACACATTCAAATTTATGAAAAGAAAATCTGAGGACAGTAATATCTTACACACACATAAATAATAATAATTGATTAAACTTTTAAGTGCTTTTCATTGCAAAGAGAATCTCAAAGCACTTGTTAAGCAAAATAAACAACAAAATGTAATGTAAAAATAAATTTAGGCTACAACAGTAGCTAGATCAGTTGGATCAAGTCGGAGTGCTTCTTTAAGCCTCCAGCAGATGGGCCGCGGCGGGCATGAGAGGATTTAGAAGCTCTGCTAGATGGTCAGCAGAGGTGCTGGTCGGAGGTGGTGGTCATGTCAGCATCTCCAAGGACAGGCAGCTCGATGTCATCAGGGCATCTCCTCGCCTTCAACTTCTCTGCTAACTAGCATTACCTAGTTTGTTGACAACACTGATTTTCATCAAGTTACAGGCAGGAATCCAATTCATGATATCAATACTTGATTTGCTCACATTTAGCTATTGAAAAATACACATGTTGTAAAATAAAATACATACAAAACAATGAAATATGTACATCAGAAATAGAGGATGGACTAAAAACAAACAAAATATAACTATTGTAAAATAGATTGTGTCTGTAAAATGTGTATAAGATGTATAAACTGAAGGTAGAAGCCTAAGTGTTTATTAGTTTACTCCAATTGGGGGAAGGGTGGTAGGGTTTGCGGGAAAAATAAAGGTATATTCTTTAAAAAGTATGTATATCTATATAGGTATGTGTATGTATATATGTGTATGTATATGGATATATATATATTTACCCAAAAAATATATGGGGGATTGGAAATGATGCAGACAATTACATTGATGGAAGCAACAATCTTTCTGCAATATTAAGCTGATCCACCCCTTAAAAAAACAAAAAAAAAAATTAAATTAAAAAACAATGAAATATGTACAGAATTTCCAAATAATATAGCTACTGTTACGATGATAGCTAAGCTATAATATCTATTTTGTGACAGAAAAATACAATTTAAAAAATGTAATTTGAAGGTATAGAACAGACACTACTTTATTCAGTGTTTCACCGAGTGCTTTCTTCAAAAAAATCACAGATCTTATTCTGTCCCTCTTAATCCAATAATTAGGTCATTGATTTCGTTCTGACAGAAACACATATATGTATTACAAAATGATAGATCTGGTGGAAAACTGTTGCAGCAATCCCTCAACCAATACGGGTGTTGTGCTAGTGCATGTGTGTATAAAGTACTGTTATAGTAGTCTCTGTGCACAAGCCCCGAGGATAAGCAGAGTGCTGCATTGCAGTGTCATATGCATAGGCACACACACAAACAGACTCTTCAACATGATTTGGTCTTCCTGGCACCCTGTCCTCTAGCCCTGGCTGCAGTGAGTCTGTTCCCAGTTGTAGTGTATTATGGGTTGCAGAAATTAGAGTTGGATCTATAATTATGTGTCTGTCTGCATCCATGTTGCTAACTATGTGTCGTCTGTCTGCCTCCATATATATAGCTAGCTATGTGTCGTCTGTCTGCCTCCATATATATAGCTAGCTATACGTGAGGAGAGGAGCGAAGAGAAGAAGCCCTCAGTATCAACAAGAGCCCCAGGGAGGGTCTGAAGGTTAGACTGGGTCAGAGAGAGAGAGAGAGACAGAGAGAGACAAACAGAGAGAGACAAACAGAGGGGTGGGGGGGTCAATCAAAATACTGAGTTGAGATGCTCAGAAGGCATCAATCATTTTCGCTACGGAACTTAATACGCACCTACGTCATGTGTTGACATCACGTGATAGTTGGGGACACTTAATATTTAGTTACACAGACAGACAGGGACACACAAATTAGTCTAATAAATTACTGTTTGGTTAGGGTCTCACAAAACTACGCGCACACACTCAGTCACAGCAATATGATTAACAAACAAAATTAGAATGAAAACTGATGCAGCAACACACAGACCTGCACAGTTCTCCAAACAAAGTAGTGTGTGTGAGAGAATAAGTGAGTGAGTACATGAGAGAAACAGATGCGGCTAGTCTTGGAAGCACTCTTCTCTTTAAAAAAGCGAAGCTTTGGAGTGGCTGAATGAAATACATCTGCAGCGATTCTAACTACGCTTTACAGTGTGTGTGTATTGCCATTTCACTCATGTCTGTAACAATGAATAAAACCACAGAATGATACAAATAGGTTCGCTGGGCCCAGCCTAAACCATTTCCAGCACTGCCCCCAATTCAGCTCCATCTCAGCAGGAGGCTGTGAAGGAAGAGGCAGTGAAGCAAAAGCCACCTGTCATATACTGCCTTTCACTCATTTATGAGAGATGGTGATGTGTGTGAGATTCCTCCTCCCACTCACATCTGCAGCATCTAGCTTATAATCATGTCTGGAGGAATCTACTGCATACGTGGTCAAATCCATACACAAAATGCATGAACATTCTCTCTCTCGTGGAATACTGCTGGTCTGAAAACAATCCATTACACAATGATACATTGCATCAAAAAAACATGCTCAAATTACGTTTCCACCTCATCTGAATAAGGACAAGTAAAACATGTTTTAGCTAAGGCTTGCACCAAAATTATCCATTACAATTGAGAGGCTGCAGAAGAACTTAGCATCAACTAACGTTAGCTACAGTATCTAACTAGCTAACGTTAGCTAGCCTCTTGCCAACAGCATGCAATATCAGCTAGGTCTAGCTAGGTAAGATGGTGCGGTGTTTTTGTTTCAGTTGAGGACACGTTGTGAGACACAGAAGCACTTCAAACCATTCAAATGATATAATACCTTGGCTAAATGAAACATGAACAACCACAGAGAGTTAACGGATGTATACAGTTTCATGGCTGAAAAAGCCTGCCAAATTAACGTTAACGTTATATAACTAGCCAATTGAAAAGCTAACTAACGTTGCTAGATAACTATCTAAAGTTAGCACATAATAAGCCATCAACGCCAAGTTATCGATAGCTATACAAGTAGCTAGCTAGCAAGACGAACATATTGGGCATAACATCTCACAAGTACTTTGAATAAAACGAACCATTTGTATCAACTACCTACCTTTTAGAGCGTTGTCATCTTGCAGGGTTTTGGTTACCGCTTTCCACACATTGCATCCCAAAAGACAGAGAACTATCGCTGAGGTCCTGCTCAAAACCCCGACCCTCATCATTGCGGATGTCACACACAAAGATTGTTCAAATAAATATAAAATATTGGCTGGCTACATCAATGTATTGTAAAACACACACATGTACATCGGGCAAGACTCCATATTTTGTAGGATTAGCGTCCCCTCTATTTTCCCCTTCAGTATGTTCAGTTCTTCATCCCACTCCTCCTGCTGCTCGGTCGTTCTTCTTCTTCTTTTTTTTTTAAGAAAGAAAGTCACTAAAGCCAGGGCGGCCCCACGTTAACTATTCCGACACCAGACGCTCCCCCAACAGGCGCCTAGCAGAATCATGTGTGGGGTTTGACCGCCATCTTCAGGCGACTCACTGAAGTGGTTGTCTGACCACCGCAAGTTAACACATGTTGAAGAGTTGACTGCTTTATGATGATAGTCTGTATTTGTTTTTAATTAACCATAATAACTCACCCAAACATTTTTGATCTGAAACAATACTGATGAAAAACGCCATTTAACCAGAGATGTAATTCCTACTTGCTACTAAAAACTATACTGTCCACTAGCACTG
The DNA here is from genome assembly GCF_002910315.2 of Salvelinus sp. IW2-2015. Classification (NCBI taxonomy): domain Eukaryota; kingdom Metazoa; phylum Chordata; class Actinopteri; order Salmoniformes; family Salmonidae; genus Salvelinus; species Salvelinus sp. IW2-2015. Next base: position 39,774 of record NW_019944179.1, on the reverse strand, counting down.
AGCAATTACTGCTTTTTGAGGTCGGTTCGGTTTCAGTTCGATTATTAATACACCACGTTTTTCGATTACGATTTCGATAGATTTATCAAACATGAAATGCACTATGCATTATATGGGTTGAATGTTATAACAACACAGAATAAAACAATTAATACAAGTCCCATGATGGTAGTGACTGCCAATTAATGCTATTTAGCCCTCATTTATTGACATTACTTTAATAAAATATCACTGTTTTTAAACAAACCATAGAACGCTGGTTGAAATTTCAGTTCAATCCACCAGAAAATAATGAATAAATAGGCCTATTACAACAAATATTATGGCTAAAGTCAAATATACTAATTGATTTAAAAAAAATATATATTTGGCATTATTCTTTTTACAAATTGTATAATAATTGTTGAAGGATATCATAAATACCACTGGTGGAGTTATGACACATGTGCAGCTAACAACAAGTAAACGGGATGGTTTTCAGAGATTGGTGGGAGGGGTTGAGGGTAGCTGAAGGGTGGGACTAAAAAAAAATATATATGTATGACTAATGTAAAATATACTGTGTCCGTAATATGTTTATAGTATGTATAAGCTAGAAGTAGAAGCCTAAGTATTGTTGTCCATTAATATACTCCAATTAGGGGAGGGGTGGTAGAGTTAAGGGAAAATAATACAATAAAATGTTTGTAATAAAAAAAAAAAATGGGTAATTGGAATTTATGCGGACAATTACATTGAAAGAACCAACAATCTATCTGCAATATTAAAGCTGATCTATCCCTAAAAATAACAAATAGATGGTCATGAAGGAGAGGAGACAAGGAAAGGAGGAGAGGAGGCTATTAAAGGAGAATTCTGAAGAATGTTGACCACTAGACCAGACCTGCCTGAGGGTCACATAGACCTGGGAGAGTTTGTCTTTAAATGTATAACAAAGGAAGGAATCTGCTTTTACTGTAGGAGCCAGACTGGGTAACCTGCATGTTTGGTTACTTAGGTGTGTATCTTTTTTTACTCTCTAATGGGTGTGTTCTGTATAGCATTCCAATTCTTCTCACAGCAGTGTATGGCTCCATAGCTCAGTGGTTAGAGCACTGGTCTTGTAAACCAGGGGTCGTGAGTTCGATTCTCACTGGAGCCTTGATTTTGACTCTACCTTCTGTGACATTCATCTGAAACTTTACACAAGGTGGGAGTTACCATTTCTCTCGCTCTATACAGCAGAAAGTTCTAAATGTGACAACAAACTGACAATATCTCCCTGCAAAAATAATTATCTGCTGTACTACTACTGTAAGAGACATTGCCAAACAAACTGAGGATACATTCCACGTTTGCCGATTCTGTCCTGGGCAGCCCATCATGATTAAAAAAGGGCTGAAACTAGAGACAGTAGCAGAGGTCATTGATGCATGTTGCATGTTGAAAGAATAACAACGTTAACTAGAACTTTTCCTTATATTAACTGTAAGATAAAAGTTGTATTTAAATCCAAACTGGTTTTCCAGCAGATTAGTTACAATGACCCATGTACAAGAATAYACKTTTTCCCTTTATTGATATTGCAACCTCTCACTTTCGGTTATTTGAAAATGAAATCATCTCCAGAATATCACTGTTTTTAAACAAGCCATAGAACACTGGTTGCAATTTCAGTTTAATCCACCAGAAAAGAATGAAGAAATAGGCCAATTACAACAAATATTATGGATAAAGTCAAATATACTAATTGATTAAAAAAAACATTATTTTGGTATAATTATTTTTACAAATTGTATAATAATTGTTGAAGGATATCATAAATACCACTGGTGGAGTTATGACACATGTGCAGCTAACAAAAAGTAAATGGGATGGTTTTCAGAGATTGGTGGGAGGGGTTGAGGGTAGCTGAAGAGTGGGACTAAAAATAAATAAAAGAATATGACTAATGTAAAATATACTGTGTCCGTAATATGTTTATAGTATGTATAAGCTAGAAGTAGAAGCCTAAGTATTGTTGTCCATTAAAGTATGGCAACTTGGTATGAACTTTGAACTCTTATTCACTAAAGAAGTGCTACCCCCTCCGCCCGCTAAACGTGGGCTAGGAGAGGATGGACAGAGTATCCATTCTACCACGCTCCAGTTCACCACTAGACAGTCTACAGAGGACCAGAGATCCATGCTGGACCACCCGGCCTCCCATCTACGAACAATCTACCGAAGCGCAGCTCAGAGTAAATATTTTTAGCATTCTCCTTTTTCAAATGGGCGGTTATTTAGAATGCATAAGATACTGTATTTACGATAGCATAGCTGCCTACGGCCCGATAGAGACACAAAACCTTTTTTGCTCCTCAGTCTTCCCGCTCTTTCACTCAAACCCAACCCCCTCTCTTTGTGTAACCAGCCGTCGTATCTGTTCCGTCCGCTAGGGACGTTTTCCTTTATGACATAATTTGTAATCAATGTATGATACATTCTGTGTATATGTAATTCTGTGGGATTATTTAGGTATTTAGTAAATAAATAATTAAACCAAATTTTGTATTGCTGATTCAACTTGTTAGCCAGGGTTCATGAAGATAATCAAGAATGTACAACTTTCAGATGAGACTGAATAAGGTGAGGATTAAATATTGACTGCTACTGATGTAAAAGATTACTAGGTCTTTAAGAGTTTATTCGGAAGATAACAGCTCTATAAACATTATTTCGTGGTGTCCCGACTTTCTAGTTAATTACATTCACCTGATTAGCTTAATCAGGTAATCAGGTAATGATTTTATAGAATAGCATGTCATGTCACTTAATCCGGCATAGCCAAAGACACGACAGTACATTTTCATTAACTGTCATTTTCGTTAACTGTTCCTCCATCTTGTGCTAACGTCAGTTGTTTTTAAATCTTGGCTGCAATAGTTAATATTTTTTTCTAAGTGTTTGTCAGTTGGGTATGCTCTCTGCAAGGTTTTGTTACTTATCATATGAACATCATTTTCTGACTCAAATAAAATTCCCTTAAGGTTTCAAATGTTAAATGATAGAGAATGTGTTTTGTTAAAATACTAACAACCTTGGTGAAAATGTTTCTCACCTCTCTTTGCTCTTGAGAAGAATAAAACAATATGTCAACTTATTATTATCACCGCTTCAGCGTCTCCTTGTATGTTTACCACCCAACCGTAAAATGAAGAAATGTTAGTTCAGAGGCCTGGTAGTTCGGTTTAGTCTAGTTGACAACCTTGTTAACAAAAACCCTTTAATCAAAGCAATGAGACAAAAAAAATACAGAAGGGGAAAAAAGTAACAATAGTTGTGCTCTGTACATACCTACATGTGTGTGATTGAATAACAAATTAAAAAGGTTTTGAAAAGGCTTGTCAAATATAAAGTATGGAAGTGAATTCATCATCTTTACTTGACTTAAAAATAGTAATTTATAGAAGAGCTAACAAAGAATGTGTGATAAAGTAAAGATTGTACTTGCTGAAGATATCATATGTATGTATGTACGTATGATGAGATAAACTATGCAAATAGTTTACTATACATTACAGTCAATGACTCAGTTGCACTGGCTTCCATTGATGAGGAGGAATGTTCCAGTAACCACCCCCAGCAGCCCCTGAGTCAGGCCCACTCCAGAGAATACAGCAGGACCAGCACCGGACCCACTCAATTTAGGTTCTGGAGGATAGGAGTAGGACACATTTCATCCATGTTTAATTTCACATGCTCAAATACTTCAGTATATCATTAATTTATAAATTAATGGAAATCAAATCGCCTGAATACAACATCCATACATTAATAGATTAATAGAACCTGCTCCCCCGTATCTCTCACCCCAGAACCTGTTGGGAGTGTATAGTCCCACGGTCACTCCCTCAGTCACCTCCAGGTCGTTCCTGGTCCATCTGACTCTGACAGGCAGGGTTAGAAATGATTCACAAAGCAGATGAGGGATAGCTCCTTAGCTCCTTCCCAGATCCACCTCATCCTCTGGGTACAGAACTCAGGGGGCAGTAAATGAGGCTGAATGAACTGTTTCGCTGACAGACAAGGCTCCGCTGATAGCAAGGTGTAGCAGTTGTAAGGTGTTGGGACTGCTGTTGGGACTCTTCTGTTGGGAGAGCTTTATGTAGGCCCTAACAGTTTTGTGGGCACCGTTTGTCACTGTTATAGTGCAATTAATGTACTGTTTAGTGTTGTGTTGTGTAGTGGCTTTGCTGGCATGCATCCCACATTTTTGTTTTTTGTTTGCCCCACCAAGATTTACATGCTAAAATCACCACTGACTCAGTGTGAAATGCAGTTCCCTATCACAACTGGCAGCACTGCCGTAGCTTGCCTAACTCATCCAACGGTGATACCTTGGTTATACAGTCTGAAATAAAGCACTGAAAAAAAATGAAAATTGCCTCTCAGGACCTCTACAAGCCAGAATGTTCAATAAAATCACATTTGAACTTACTCTACTGGTTGTCTGTGTGATTGGTCCTTTTCAAATCAAATCAAAGTTTATTTGTCACGTGCGCCGAATACAACAGGTGTAGACCTTACAGTGAAATGCTTACTTATAGGCTCTAACCAATAGTGCAAAAAAGGTATTAGGTGAACAATAGGTAGGTAAAGAAATAAAAACAACAGTAAAAAAGACAGGCTATATACAGTAGCGAGGCTATAAAAGTAGCGAGGCTACATACTGACACCGGTTAGTCAGGCTGATTGAGGTAGTATGTACATGTAGATATGGTTAAAGTGACTATGCATATATGATGAACAGAGAGTAGCAGTAGCGTCTTTTGTCTCTCTAAATTTGACAAAAATGTACAGCTAGCTAGCACTGCAGTGCATAAAATGTGGTGAGTAGTTTTCTCAAAGAGAAAGACAATAGTTGATAAGTTTTGAACAAATAAAGAAGAAATAGAGAGAGAGAAAGAGATAGAAAGAGAGATTTCATAATTTTTTCCCACTTTCAGTTTCACAAACTTAGCTAGCAAATGCAGCTAGCTAGTTTAGCCTACTCAAACACACTGCTCAAATAGAGCGATGCTATGTTAGCTAGCTGGCTATAAATATCCAACACAACACTGGAACTCTTCCAAGTCAAGGTAAGCTTTTGGTTTTACAAATGTTTTGCCACCGGGGCCTGCCGGTTTAACTGCTAAACTGCTTACTGACTATACACTGTAATGTTGCTGCATGATTGTAGCGGGATACTAATGCGTTAGTTATATTGGGTTATGTTGACTATGATGTTACTTTAGCTAATATGGTGACAACTATATAAGTTGTGTGTAGCGGTTATGATATGGTTTGGCTTGGAAAGGTTTTTTCACCTGGTCACATACAGCTGATGTGTTGTGCAAAGAAGTCCACAAATGAAGGGGAGAGTGCATAGATGCGAGAAGGAATACAACGTGGCTGCTATGAAAGTGAACTGTGTTTATGGGTGATCATGGGTGTATTCATTCCACCGATTCTGTAAAAAAAAAAATCTTAAACAGAAGCAAACAGAACGAAACAGGGCGAAACATTCCTGAATTTGTCCAATAGAAACCCTTGTTTGCAACTGTTGGACTAATTATTACACCCTAGATCCGCTAGATGTAGGCAAGAGTGTGCAAGGCGGTATTAAATGTGACTGTCTGTCCATGTCGACCTGTGTGCACCTGCGTTGTAAACTTTCATTCATAGGCTAGGTTGGAACAACCTCATGATGGGTATAGGGAAAATTAGAGTATCATGTAGGAGCCTAAACCTATCAATGTTACATTGAACTGGGTGAATGGAATATGAATGACAGTCATCCAATATACTATAATAGAAAAAAGGCCATGCTCATGAAGAAAAAGGGAGACAGCCAGTAGGGAAGGAATAGGCCTATTGGCTAATATACAGTCGATGTGAGAAAGGCTGTTGACGTTTTAATACGCAATCATGCATGATGCATGCATTAAACTTGCATTAAACTGTAGCAGACAAAATAGTAGAATGCAGATTATGTTTACCCCCTATGATGACATACTATCCGTTGTTTGTTTGCCTCAAAATCTCTCGCATATCCATCATCACTTCACTACTTAGGTCACAGAATCTCGTGCCCTTGCACCAGCAATCTGTGTGACGTGGATCCGAGATTTCGGAACGTGCTGTTCTCTCCGCGGAGGTCGTCAGACGCACTGGATGGCATGGTTACGTTACCGTCCCGCAAGCGTCCGGCGGTGGGAGGGAGGGGGGGCGTAAGAGGAGTTTATAAAAACATGGTCATGACTGACCATGTCCATTACTACGAAGGGCAAGAGAGAGAGAACGTGTGGTAAGCTACTATCTATTTACCTAAACAAGTTAGCCTACGTTTATTTATCCAATGACAATTCCTCCAAACAATCACCATCTGATTAACCTGATCTAATGTAAAACATTCTGGGAGAGATTATAGTGATGTCAATTTTGTATGACTGATTTTTTTATTTATTAAAGGAGCTATATGTATTTCTTTGCATTGCAATTTCACAAAATATATCTACAGTAATACTGGAATGATAGTGTTTCACAATATTTCACCCCCCAAAAAAGTAATTGGGACCACACAAAATTGCATTTAAATGGTGCAGCCTTCATATTGGTCAACAAAAGACAGACCTTTTCTTGTTGTCAAATTGATTGGGGCCAGCAAATCTCTTATTGTCAATGCAACAAAGGACCAGTCAATTTAACAAGAGATTTGCTGGCCCCAGTAAATTTGACAAAAAGAGATGGTTCATTGTTGAATTGTTACATGTAGTCTAGTACCTTTAAATTGTATGAATAATACTTTAGGACTTTGGCCAGTCTTGATTCAAAATCTTGCTGTCATGACTCATGTCAAGACAGAAAAGTATTTATAGGCTACCTCAGTACTAGTTCAGGTTATAAATTAGTCCTTTATGTTCTTATCATAGGAACGTCATGATAACTTGAAATGTGGATTGCTCGATTGAGAATAACTCAGTCTAACATGATTTCTGTTTTCTCCACAGCTTTGAAAAACCCTAGCTCAGCCAGTGTCTGAGTAGTGAATATTGTGTGTGTGTGTGTGTGTGTGTGTGTGTGTGTGTGTGTGTGTGTAGGCTAAAATGGGTCTGTCACTGTCTGGCTGGCTGGGTGGTATCCCAGCCAAGATGAAGAAGGATGCTCCCTCCTCTTCCTCCTTCCTCCCGCTGTCCATCCCTACCTCCTCCCGCCTTTCACTCCTCCTAAACTCCTCTCCCGTTGACCCTGGAGACCCCCGGTGCCGCTGGAGCCCCACACACTGTTCACCTCACTTCCTGCTGTCCCAGTGCGGGGAGGAAGTGACACGCGCACCCACCCAGCAGATCAGCGACGGGGCTCGGGGGGAGAAGGGGGAAAGGGGAGGAATGCACGTCTGGGAGGTGCTCTGGTGCCCCACCCACAGAGGAAGTCACGCTGTGATTGGTGTATCCACGGAGCACTGCCCGCTACAAACCTCTGGTTACACTGCACTGATGGGCGGAGACTCACAGTCCTGGGGATGGGAACTCACAAATAATCAGCTATGGCATGCAGGGCAAGCCCTGGGGAGATACCCCGGGGAGAGAGGGGTGCAGGCGGAAGAGCAATCTGTGTCCCCCCCTCACCCTGTCCCAGAGCGCGTGCTGCTGGTTCTGGACGCGGACACAGGAACTCTGGGATATGTAGTAGATGACTGCTTCCTGGGCATGGCCTTTAAGGACCTCCCCCAAGGGGTGGAGCTTTTCCCGGCCATCAGCAGCGTAAGGGGTGGAGCCTTCATACGACTACGCTACCTCAACGGAGCTACCTGTGAGTATAACTTCATTATTATAATACAATTTAACTTTATTATCCCTTGGCATGTTGCTAGGCTTCAACACAGACAGGCAACATTTAGCACAGTATTACAGCTATCAAACTGAACACAGTGCAAATAACACAACTAAAACAGTTCAGAACTATTCATGATGCCCTTAAACCCAAATGTGCCCACACCAAGTACTTATGTTTGCATGTATGTTTATTAAATTTCTCTCTCTCTTTCCTTCCCTTTATTTCTCTCAGGTGAGCCTCCTGCACTGATGGCTCTCTGTGGTCTGTCCATCCATGTGTCCATGGGGAAAGAGAGAGAGACTCAGACAGACAGACTACCTCTGCCTCCTCCTCTTCAACGCTACATCCTGCCCAGCATGTGACACACACACCCACAAACTATAGAGTAAATAGGAAAGTTCTCACTGACCCAATGTCCATATACTGCTAAATTAAAGAACAGTTTTTAATTGAATTATGCAGGTCATCCAGAAAATAAATGAGCCTCTCTGTATTTTAGGGACCAATGAGTGGTTTGTGTAACAGCAAACCATCATTGGACAGTGCTGGACGCATTGTGATGTTAGCTCCTCTCTGGCCTGGGACATCCACGGTTGCTCTCTGTCCAATCACATTTCTTCCCCCCCGTCGTGTTTTTGCCAGGTTGAATCCAACTTCATCCACAAAGATGAATGTATGTGCAGTTTGCCTGTCTTCCATCTCCATTACTCTCTAAAATACAGTAAATCCACAGTTTTACAGTACTTTACATTATGCATAGCTGTGTATATACCCTGTTATTGAACAGACATCTTACCTGGACATATTGATACCAGAGTTCTTTCACACATTCACTGTTTCTCTCAAAAGGTTCAGTGTACAACTGCTTCATCCTTATTTTATGTTTCTCTAGGACTCTGGCAATTGTCGTTGTGCTGACCGTATTCACATTCCCAAAAGTGATATTGTCTGCCAGCACCCTGTCCCGAATTTCCCGCAGTTTTATTGCAGTGTTGCCAATTACCATGGCAATTTCCTGCGCATCTGATAATATTCTACCTCTCCCTCCTGTGGGAGGCAACCTTTGGATCCTACTGAAAAACACAAAACAATCAATATATTTCAAAATGTAAAAATGTGAACATACTGTATTGTACTGTAATATGTAGTTAAATTATCATTGAAGGATGCACATCTCACCTGTTGTTTTGCCTGAAAATCCGTACTATTGATGCAACTGTTGAACGCTGCAGATTTGGTTGCACCCTTAAACCGGCCTCTCTCAAAGAGAGACCATGGTTTACAACATGGTCAATAATTGTGGCCCTTATCTCATCCTCCACGCAGTCTCCCTCTCCCTGCCACAATTATATGTTTTCGTGTATTTATTGAACACACCATGTAAACATTCACAGTGTAGGGTGGGAAAAGTATGTGAACCCTTGGATTTAATAACTGTTTGACCCTCCTTTGGCAGAAATAACCTCAACCAAACGTTTTCTGTAGTTGCGGATCCGACCTGCACAACGGTCAGGAGGAATTTTGGAGCATTCCTCTTTACAAAACTGTTTCAGTTCAGCAATATTCTTAGGATGTCTGGTGTAAACTGCTCTCTTGAGGTCATGCCACAGCATCTCAATCATATCCAAGATGGCGTAGCAGTTTAGACGTCTTTGTCTTGTCGTGTCCCGTGTATATATCTTTTTTTTCCTTTGTATATATTTTGTATATTTTTTACCTCCATTTCAACATACTCTCCTGCAACCCGCCTCACCCAATGTGGTATGGATCTGCTATTTTCTGTACTTTAGAACCAGTACCCCCAACAGAAGCTAGCCAGCTAACTAGCTACTAGCTAGTAGTCAGTAAGCCACTGCTAGCGGTCATCAGCTAACCTTAGCCCGGTCAACTCCCGCCAGTCTGCATAGCGCGATTCAAACCAGAGCATACCAGACTGCTTTTTCTCCACATCTCCGGATTCCTACCGCAAGCTCTGAACATTTTCACCTGGATCATCGCAGCTAGCTAGCTGCTATCCGAGTGGCTACTCCTGGCTAACGTCTCTGTCCCGAAGCAGGCACCAGTTAGCCTGGAACTAGCTTCGTGCTAGGCCCATCTTCCGGCTAGCTGAAGAGGTCCATCAGCCACTCCTTGGGCTACAATGCCTATTTTGCCAATTGGCCTGGACCCCTTTTACTGCCGACACAGAGCCCCGCCGATCCATCACGACTGGTCTACCGACGTAATCCGCCCGAGGGGGGTTTCAACAGGCTCCTCCGTCGCGACATCCCCTGAAGGCCCATCTGCTAGCCGCGGCCCACTAGCTGTCTAGAGCATATCAGACTGTTAGCTGAAGAGGTCCATCAGCCAATTTCTTGGGCTACAATAATACCTCTCCCTAATGTCAATATGCCTTGTCCATTGCTGTCTTATTTCACTGTAGAGCCTCCAGCCCTGCTCAATATGCCTTAGCTAACCCTTTTGTTCCATCTCCCACACATGCAGTGACCTCACCTGGTTTAAATGGTGTCTCTAGAGACAAAACCTCTCTCATCGTCAGTCAATGCCTAGGTTTACCTCCACTATATTCACATCCTACCATACCCTTGTCTGTACATTATGCCTTGAATCTATTATTCCGCGCCCAGAAACCTGCTCCTTTAACTCTCTGTTCCGAACGCATTAGATGYCCAGTTCTTATAGCCTTTAGCTGTACCCCTATCCTACTCCTCCTCTGTTCCTCTGGTGATGTAGAGGTTAATCCAGGCCCTGCAGTGCCTAGCTCCACACCCATTCCCCAGGCGCTCTCATTTGTTGACTTCTGTAACCGTAAAAGCCTTGGTTTCATGCATGTTAACATTAGAAGCCTCCTCCCTGAGTTTGTTTTATTCACTGCTTTAGCACACTCTGCCAACCCGGATGTCCTAGCCGTGTCTTTATCCTGGCTTAGGAAGGCCACCAAAAATCCAGAAATGTCCATCCCTAACTATAACATTTTCCAACAAGATAGAACTGCCAAAAGGGGGCAGAGTTGCAATCTACTGCAGAGAAAGCCTGCAGAGTTTTGGTATACTATCCAGGTCTGTGCCCAAACAATTCGAGCTTCTACTTCTAAAAATCCACCTTTCCAGAAACAAGTCTCTCACCATTGCCGCTTGCTATAGACCACCTTCAGCCCCCAGCTGTTCCCTGGACACCATATGTGAATTGATTGCCCCCCATCTATCTTCAGAGCTACTAATGTTAGGTGACCTAAACTGAGACATGCTTAACACCCCGGCCGTCCTACAATCCAAGCTAGATGCCCTCAATATCACACAAATGATCAATGAACCTATCAGGTACAACCCTAAATCTGTAACCATGGGCACCCTCATAGATATCATCCTGACCAACTTGCCCTCTAAATACACCTCTGCTGTCTTCAACCAGGATTTCAGCGATCACTGCCTCATTGCCTGCGTCCGTAATAGGTCTGCAGTCAAACGACCACCCCTCATCACTGTCAAACGCTCCCTAAAACACTTCAGCTAGCAGGCCTTTCTAATCGACCTGGCCCGGGTATCCTTGAAGGATATTGACCTCATTCCGTCAGTAGAGGATGCCTGGTTATTCTTTAAAAGTGCTTTCCTCACCATCTTAAATAAGCATGCCCCATTCAAAAAATGTAGAACCAGGAACAGATATAGTCCTTGGTTCACTCCAGACCTGACTGCCCTTGACCAGCACAAAAACATCCTGTGGCATACTGCTTTAGCATCGAATAGCCCCTGCGATATGCAACTTTTCAGGGAAGTTAGGAACCAATATACACAGGCAGTTAGGAAAGCAAAAGCTATTTTTCAAACAGAAATTTGCATCCTGTAGCACAAACTCCAAAAAGTTCTGGGACACTGTAAAGTCCATGGAGAATAAGAGCACCTCCTCCCAGCTGACCACTGCACTGAGGCTAGGAAACACTGTCACCACCGATAAATTGAGAATCCACAATAATTGAGAATTTCAATAAGCATTTTTCTACGGCTGGCCATGCTTTCCACCTGGCTACCCCTGTGTCTTACTGTGGACTGATGAACATCAAGGCTTTTAGAGATTATTTTGTAACCCTTTCCAGCTTTATGCAAGTCAACAATTCTTAATCTTAGGTCTTCTGAGATCGCTTTTGTTCGAGGCATGGTTCACATCAGGCAATGCTTCTTGTGAATAGCAAACTCAAATTTTGTGAGTGTTTTTTATAGGGCAAGGCAGCTCTAACCAACATCTCCAATCTCGTCTCATTGATTGGACTCCAGGTTAGCTGACTCCTGACTACAATTAGCTTTTGGAGAAGTCATTAGCCTAGGGGTTCACATACTTTTTCCAACCTACACGTTGAATGTTTAAATGATGTATTCAGTATAGACAAGAACAATACAATAATTTGTATGTTAGTTTAAGCACACTATGTTTGCTTATTGTTGTGATGAAGATCAGATCAAATTTGATGACCAATTTATGCAGAAATCCAGGTAATTCCAAAGGGTTCACATATTTTTTCTTGCCACTGTAGTTTTGCAGAAGGTGGAGTATGAATGAGAAAAGAGTTCATGGATTTCAGATAATGTGGTCATTGAATGCATTTTGTGTGAAAGCAATGAAAAATGATTTACAATTTGGTCTACATACACTTCTGTTTCTCTGACTGTGTGAAGAGTTTTGACAATGTGACTTCAGTTTTGACCAATGAATGTTAGCAATCGATTAAAAAAAAAAGTATGTTAAATCTATTGCTGTTTGTTTTAAAATGCAATGTTACATGCTGCCATAACTCCTGTCCTGGGGCTCATTGTTATTGTAAAAGTCTTCTCTACCACATGTTCTCTCACACACACACACACACACACACACACACACACACACAGGATGGTTGTCATCACACATGTACACTCACTCCTTTCATTCAGGTCTGAACCCATGCTTTAGCAGAGATGGAATAGGAAGCGAGACATCCCACTCCCCAGTGGTGCATGGAGAAGTGGGAATACTATAATTTTGCCAAAAATGTTTCAAATGGCCRGCCCAGCGAAGGAAAGATGCCCTGTGTGAAAAATTCTAYGYGAAAKAGTGACATTCACTCTGAATGACCTAGAATGATCAATCACATATTCTTTCCCTGTCAGGCCAACCCAAGCTGTACTGTGCAGTAGGCTAATAGTAGTACCTATTATTGAAACAGATCAACTGAATCATAAATTCACAGGTTTCAGATTTTCCCCAATTCTTTCAGGCTTTCGATCTCAAAGTCACCTTTTTTTTTAAACAGAAAAACGTATGTTCTAAGTTCATAACAATGCTTAATAAACCACATCTGGAGACCACTTTTGAGGTCTGGGAAAAATCAAATACATATATATATATTTGAGATATTTGAGTGTAGTTACCCTTTAATTCAACTGTGCAGGCACCTATCAGTGTTGTTTGGTTAGCACATGAGATGGAGTTTGCAAAATAAATGGCCACTGGATTGATGCAAATAATCATGATATCATTCTGACAGGTAGGCATACGTTCTCATCTTCTATTGGTTTTCTTTCAACTTACTTTCATTGTCTAGCAGCCAAAGGAATTATCCTAATCATATTAGCAACCCATGACAGTTATTGCATCTTTAAATCCCACCACTTTCTAACAGATATTCCCATCTCTGTCCATGAAACAGCTCACATGTGCGGTGCACATTTTAGAAAGGTGTTTTCCCCAAATTGCATTTTGTAATATTCACACAGTCATGTGTACATTGTTGCGCCTAAAATGTGAAGAAATAATATTTTATCAACATTTTAAGCTAAACAGTCCAATCTGTTCCATCAGCCCTATTAATTGCAAGTTCAAATCCCCGAGCTGACGAGGTACAAATCTGTCGTTCTGCCCCTGAACAAGGCAGTTAACCCACTGTTCCTAGGCTGTCATTGAAAATAAGAATTTGTTCTTTACTGACTTGCCTAGTTAAATAATGGTAAAATAAAAAATAACACTGCTTTGATGGGTATCAGTGGGGATTAAGAAGTGAGTATATGCAATGCCCACTGAAAAATAAGTGAGTATACAGCGTATACCTGTGTGTGCCCTTCACTACACCACTGRCACTTGCAAATGTTTTCTGGTTCGTATACTGTCAATGAACTATATAAGTAGACCAAACCCAGCTGCTACATTGGTGTATATGGGAGAATCACCCCTTAAAGGGGCAGTGCAGTCAAAAATGTAATTTACACTATGAGGTCGAAATAACATTATGATAATGTCATTTTTGTGTCAGCATGTTCAGGTGGGATGATGTTTTTGTCCCAGATCACGACATCACAATCTGATCTGATTATTCTGATGAGTATGTATCCTACTACTTTGAAGGGGTAAGGGTGGATGTGCTGTAATATCCTATCTGCCAATCAGAGCTGTGTATGTAAATATATTTACATGTATATCAACAGGGGCCAACAAGACCAGACTGAGCATTTCAATGGCAAAAGGAGGCTCAGGGAAATAAGATATTAAACATAGAATGACATTATTTTCATGAAATAAACACACACATTGATTTATTAGACATACGGTGATTACTTAAAAATACAATTCAAAATATAGAGAAAAATATATTTAATTTTATATTTCATTTATCTATCATCTTTGGCTTTAATTCTGCTGCAGCCACGCCAGCGCACGTGGGGATGAATTTAGCGCGCTTGGTGACATGCCTCGCGCCCGGTGCCAGGTCACAGTGAGAGACGCGCTTAAAATCAACTACACACACAGGAGCAAAAAGACGAGTAAACGTTAAAGTCAGTTGACATAGACCACCGGTAAGTTGCTAACTAACAGACATGCCATAACTGAGGCGCACATTCTAGATGTCTGTAAACGGAAAGGGCTAGGCCTACTACATAAGTGAAATTCAAAGTAGTTTACGTTAGCAAACTAACAGTAGCCAAATTATGATATAATGATTGACGTGACAAAGTTCAGGCCAAAGTTGTCTGCGTGTCTTTGTGTAGCCTAGAGAGTATATGGCGGTGCCTGGTGATGT
>NW_019944179.1:17491-18841 GCF_002910315.2 Salvelinus sp. IW2-2015 | reverse complement strand
TGTTTTTTTCACATCTGAATTTCATTCCTCTTACAGGAAAGACGTAGTGTACGTGGACCAGGATACTTACAGGTCAGTCCCCCTGGAGACAAACAGACACAAACACACACACACACTCTCTCTGCCATGTTTGTTGTTTGTGTGTGTTCCAGCGTGCTGCAGATCTTCAAGTCGGAGCTGCACCCTTCTGTGTACAAGCTGCAGTCTGGGGAGAAGGAAGGGCTCAGTCTCTATGGTAACACACATTATGGGAAGTTAATGGCTGATGTGATATCAGTACATTCTCACACTCGCATTATGAGATGCAGTGATTTCTCAGTCGTGTTTCCTGTAGTGATGATGTCATGGGTGTTGGTGTCTCTGTTTCAGGGATACTGAATCACTGCAGGTGCAAGTTTGGCTCCAAACTGCTTCGGTGAGGAAAACCTGTTCTCATGGTTGAAGTGTCAGAAACCAACCACACACAGATTATATCTGAGAAACATAATCAATACCTCAGTACCTGTTTCTGGTGCGTAGTCATAATCTATCCCTCCTTGTTCTGATAGATGTTGGTTATTGTGAAATCCTCTCTCTCTCTCAGCCAGTGGTTTCTGAGGCCGACTCGTGACCTGGCGGTGTTGAACAGGAGACAGGAAGTTGTGAGATTCTTCTCCTGTCCACGCAACTCTGACTCCCTAAACACTTTGCAGTCCTCCCTACGCAACATCAGGAACATCCCGGTAACCATGACCTGTGAACTTTACCCTTCAGCGCCATGCAGGCCTCAGTCTGCAACATCAGTGTTGAGTATGAATTTTCTGTAATAAAGAGTATTATTTCTCCTACTGTAGACTCTCCTGCGTTCGATGTCTCTGTCTCACACCAAAGTCTCTGACTGGCAGGGTCTCTACAAGGTAGGAGTTCTACGGCCATTTATCTATATGAATAGTGTGTCTGAATGTGTATTAGACTATCTACGGTGCAGTGTGAATAGTGTGTGTTTGTGTGTGTGTCTGTGTTGTAGACAGTGTATAGTGCGGTGTGTATCAGGGACACAGTGCGCTCCCTGCCTCAGTCCATCCAACTCTTCCAGGAGATCAGTGAGGGATTCTCAGACGACCTTTACTACATCGCCTCGCTCATCAGCAGAGTGGTGGGACACACAGTACACACGTCAGGTGCAGCTCCCATGTTCTGTATGTCAATGTGTTTCATTCTCATTTTATTCTGTGATTTGTGTCTTGTATAGGTGGACTTTGAGGGCAGTTTAGCAGAAAACCGTTTCACTGTCAAACCCAATGTGGACCCTGCTATAGACGAGAGTGAGTGTTCATAACATTAGGGAATGCTGAAGGTTAGAGTTATGTT
>NW_019944179.1:10513-12176 GCF_002910315.2 Salvelinus sp. IW2-2015 | reverse complement strand
GTTAGCTGAAGGTTAGGGTTAGCTGATGGTTAAGGTTTGGTGAAGGTTAGGGTCATCTTACTCACCTCCGTCTGCTCCCTCTGCCAGAGAAGAGGAGGATGATGGGACTGTCTGARTTCCTGACYGACGTGGCTCGCAGAGAGCTGGAGCACCTGGACACCCGCATCCCCTCCTGCTGCGTCATCTACATCCCCCTGGTCTGACATCTACTATTACTGTCTGTCTACATTCCCCTGGTCTGACATCTACTACTATTGTCTGTCTACATCCCCCTGGTCTGACATCTACTACTATTGTCTGTCTACATCCCCCTGGTCTGACATCTACTATTACTGTCTGTCTACATTCCACTGGTCTGACATCTACTATTACTGTCTGTCTACATCCCCCTGGTCTGAGACATCTACTATTACTGTCTGTCTACATCTTCCCCTGGTCTACATCTACTACTTACTGTTTGTCTGTACATCCCCTTTTGTCTCTGACATCTACTATTACTGTCTGTCTACATCCCCCTGGTCTGAGACATCTACTATTACTGTCTGTCTACATCTCCCTGGTCTGACATCTACTACTACTGTCTGTCTACATCCTCCTGGTCTGACATCTACTACTACTGTTTGTCTACATCCCCTTGGTCTGACATCTACTATTACTGTCTGTCTAAATCCCCTTGGTCTGAGACATCTACTATTACTGTCTGTGTACATCCCCCTGGTCTGACATCTACTACTACTGTCTATCTACATCCCCCTGATCTGACATCCATCATGGGGTTATCCATCTCTGGTTTACATGCTAACAAGGATGCTAAATGCTAAACAAATAAATCTAAAGTGTACCTTGCTGACTGTCAGGATCAATAGGATGCTGATGCTTTCTAGATATCCATAAAATGAGGTGAAATTGTAATCTGGATGTCCTATCCTATCAACATAATTTATTTATCTCTTTCTTTCTCTCTCAGATAGGGTTCCTGCTCTCGGTCCCTCGGTTGCCCAGCATGGTGGAGAAAGAGGACTTTGAGATAGAGAGCCTTGACTTCATGGTGTGTGTATGATACATGTGTATGTTTGCTCCCACTGTGAGTGTGAGTTTATGATGTGTGTATGTTCTCACTGTATGTGTTTAGTTTCTGTCTGAGGAGCGTCTGCACTACCGCAGTCAGAGAACRAAGGAGCTAGATGACCTGCTGGGAGACTTACACTGTGACACCAAAGGTCAGGCTGTCAGCCCTCCCCTCTCTTTCTCTCGCTCCTCTTCTCTCGTCTCTCTCTCTATAATCTGGCACATTTGGATCAAAAATTATTGTTATTAAAAACCATCACCCCTTTTGAATTTCTTTGCCCATGGGAAAATACATATTTTGCCCCCCCAGTTCTTTTTCCACAAAACCTTCATCTAAAACTGATTGAATGGGTTTCCGTAAACAATAGATATTATAATCCTTCTCTTTAGCCAGGTAAATACTGATCGTCTTTCTTATTATCTGCTAAAGCCATTACAATTGTAACTGGCCTCATACTTATTTCACCACTTACCATAATGAGACACAACTTTCAATTCTTTTTATCAAAATAATATATTTTTAAAACGTACTAGATTTAAAAAGTAAACATAAGATCTTGAGGTTCTATATAGTTGTACATGATATTGCATGTCT
>NW_019944179.1:4520-6404 GCF_002910315.2 Salvelinus sp. IW2-2015 | reverse complement strand
ATCCCTCTCTAAGAATGGGAACACACAGTAATCCAGAAAAAATATAGATATCAGAAACGAGCAATGTGCTAGAGACCGGGAATAAAAATAGCAGTGGAGGAGAGAACCAAGCTATTATGATGTACACTGCCTGCATTTTGCAGCCCTTCCTATCCGATGACTCAAAGCATGTAGAAGGCTCATGTAAGTTACTTATTCATAGGTAAACTTCAACTGTGAGAGACGGAACTAAAACAAAAACATCCAGAAAATCACTTCGTATGATTTTAAAAGTAATTAATTTGCCATGTTTATTGCATACTCAGTTCAAAATTCTACTAAGTAAACCTCCAATTGGTCCCTACTATTCCACCCGCTAAAAGCCCTCATCTCGAGTTGGGTTGTCATCCTAATGCCCGGCAGACCACCCTCGACCCCCTGTATCCCATAGCCCTGAACCGACTGGGATCCATTCTTTGAAAAGAGCACACAGTGCCATTTACCGAATTGAAGTAGATCAATTGCCAAATGCATTTCCATCGCTCTCACCTCGATTTTTATTATATATAGCTGTGGATCATCCTCTATTGTCCCTAACATCTTTTACTTCTTCCTTCGCAACAGTTGTGGGATACACACATACACCCACACACACTCAGCCCTTACCCCCACACAATCATAAGCTCACTTTCTCAACAATTGCACCATCCCAGAGCCCAACTCAAGATAGGTCACCCCCTCTCTGAATGTCCGAGTGTGACGCCCTCCCCATGGGTTACTGCAGCTAGTGTTGCCAGCACTGCCACTGCCTGGGTGGGGGCACCCCACCGGAATCCCCACCGGCTAGGTACAAAGGTCGTCAAGGTTCTCATTAGCAGCTTTGAGAATTTCCTTGTATATTATGCTCTCCCTTTAGGGGGCTTTGGCTTTGCAGGACCAACCCCGCCAAGCAGGCTCAGAATCTTGAGGGGGCAGTGCTGCTCTTGGTCTCTGACCTCATTTTAGCTGCATACAGACCACTTACAGCGGAGATCAAATGATTTGGGTGAGGCACATGGGCTACTAACAGCTTACTACACAACATACACTTAGTATTACTTTCTTAGCTACAGTATACATATCTCCCTGCCATATGCAGCAGCATACAATACATTTTTTGGACTCACCTTGTTGTGCTGTGCTCACTTGAACAGGAAGGTGGTGCAGTGGTCCTTTGTGGGCAAATTTTGTAATCAGTCTGGCATTCTCTGGATTTATGGTGCTTTCGAGACAACTGGGACTATAGGAAAAGGAGGGCCGAACAGGCCCCTATTAATATCGCGGGGCTGAAGTGGAGCAGGTCGAGAGTTTCAAGTTCCTTGGTGTCCACATCACCAACAAACTATCATGGTCCAAACTCACCAAGACAGTTGTGAAGAGGGCACGACAACACCTTTTGCCCCTCAGGAGAATGAAAAGATTTGTCATGGGTCCCCAGATCCTCAAAAAGTTCTACAGCTGCATTCTGACTGGTTGCATCACCGCCTGGTATAGCAACTGCTCGGCATCTGTGTCACGCCCTGGCCTTAGTTATCTTTGTTCTCTTTATTATTTTAGTTAGGTCAGGGTGTGACATGGGGGATGCAGGTGTTTTTGTTATTGTCTAGGGGTTTTTGTATGTCTATGGGTGTTTGCTAGTCTAGGTGTGATGTATGTCTATGGTTGCCTAGATTGGTTCTCAATTAGAGACAGCTGTCTATCATTGTCTCTGATTGGGAACCATATTTAGGCAGCCATATTCATTGGGTAGTTCGTGGGTTATTGTCTATGTTAGTTGCCTGTGTCTGCACTATTTGTTTATAGCGTCACGTTCGTTTGTTTGTTGTTTTGTAGTTTGTTTAAGTGTTCTTCATTTCGTCATTAATA
>NW_019944179.1:0-2417 GCF_002910315.2 Salvelinus sp. IW2-2015 | reverse complement strand
AAAAGAGTAGGAGTGAGAACGCAAGGAGCGTGGTGCGTTGGTGTAGGCACTGGTGGTACTGGTGGCTGGGTGCGAGGGGCTGTCAAGGCGGACTGGTGCGTGGAGGAGGCACCGGATAAACGGACCGTGGAGGCGCACTACAGTCTCGAGCACCAAGCCTGCCCAACCCTACCTGGCTGAATGCTCCCCGTAGCCAGGCCAGTGCGGCGAGGTGGAATAGCCCTCACTGGGCGTGTGCTGGCGAACCGGGGACACCATGCGTATGGCTGGTGCCATGTACCCCGGCCAAGGAGACGCACTGGTGACCAGGATGCGTAGAAGCCGGTTTCATGGCACCTGGCTCGATGCAATCTAGGCCCGGCCGATACGAGGTGCTGTTATGTACCGCACCGGGCTTATGCCTGCGCACCGGGACACCGTGCCGGCATTCTCTGCATAACACGGTGCCTGCCCGAATCGACGCTCTTCCACGGTAAAGCACGGGGAGTTGGCTCAGGTCTCCTACCTGGCTTACACACCACTCCCCGTGTGCCTCCTCCAAAGAAATTTTGGGGCTGCCTCTCTGGCTTCCAGCCGCGCTTACGTGCAGCCTCCTCATACCGCCGCTCTCCGCTTTCGCTGCCTCCAGCTCAGCTTTAGGGCGGCGATATTCACCAGCCTGTGCCCATGGTCCCTTACCGTCCAGAATCTCCTCCCAAGTCCATTTTTCCACAAACGCGCTGTTCCTCTCTTTCACGCTGCTTGGTCCGATTTTGGTGGGTTATTCTGTCACGATCGTCGTAACATTGAAGAGAGGAGGACAAGGCGCAGCGTTGTATGATGACATGGCATTCTTTATTTATCGTAATTGCAGGGGATGCAGGTGTTTTTGTTATTGTCTAGGGTTTTTTGTATGTCTATGGGTGTTTTCTAGTCTAGGTGTGATGTATGTCTATGGTTGCCTAGATTGGTTCTCAATTAGAGACAGCTGTCTATCGTTGTCTCTGATTGGGAACCATATTTAGGCAGCCATATTCATTGGGTAGTTTGTGGGTTATTGTCTATGTTAGTTGCCTGTGTCTGCACTATTTGTTTATAGCGTCACGTTCGTTCGTTTGTTGTTTTGTAGTTTGTTTAAGTGTTCTTCATTTTCGTCTTCAATAAATAGAAGATGTATTGTTCTCACGCTGCGCCTTGGTCCTCCTCTCTTCCACCATATAACGATCGTGACAATCTGACCATAAGGCGCTACAGAGGGTAGTGCGTACGGCCTTGTACATCACTGGGCCAATCTTCCTGACATCTAGGACCTATATACTAGGCGGTGTCAGAGGAAGGCCCAAAAAAAGGTCAAAGACTCCGGTCCCACCCAAGTCATAGCCGTGCGGTAGCAGAGAGAACAGTCAAGTGGTACCGGAGCGCCAAGTCTAGGACCAAAAGGCTCCTTAACAGCTTCTACCCCCAAGCCATAAGACTGCTATTATTAACAATTAATCAAATGGCCACCTGAACTATTTACAGTGACCCCCCCTTTGTTTTTACACGGCTGCTACTCGCTGTTTATCATCTATGCATAGTCACTTTACAAATGACCTCGACTAACCTGTATCCTCGCACGTTGACTCAGTACTGGTACCCCCTGTATATAACCTCGTTATTGTTATGTAATTTTCTTATTATCTTTTAGATTATAATTTTTTTAAACTTTTGTTTATTTAGTAAATATTTTCTTAACTCTATTTCTTGAACTGCATTGTTGGTTAAGGGCTTGTTGTTTCCGGTGCATGTGACAAATACAATTTGATTTGATCCAATATGATTACGTAGTACCAGTCTTGGACGGCATCAAACCAGGACGAGAAGCTAGTAACGCTAGCTAACTATGCTAACTGATGCTGCAGTGCGTGCGCTTTCTCATCCTACAGTTACAAATAACATCAACTCTTTTCAGAATATTAAGTAGCAGTCTCCCTTTTAATTCCATCTTCCGTTGATAAGATATGTCCTAACTTTTGCCTCACATGGAGACTATGATTGTAGCCTATTGGCACTTTGATGACTTATGATTGGCCAACAACAAGCTACACGCACCAATCTCCACTCTTCTGAAAAGCAAGACCAGCAGCATAAATTATACCATTTCTGTCTTGTCTCTCTGCTGCAGCAGTCGCGTTCGGATATTTACAGGCCCTTCCGGACAAGTGAGTTAAAATTACACATACCCAAGACCTGTGACAATCATATGAGATCCGACCCAGACCCGTGACGTTATTTACAATTCAGGATCCGGACCCGCTCGGGTCCCGGATCGGGTATTCGGGTACAGGTTGACCCGTGAAGATCTCTAGGGTACAACCGAAGAAACCCTTTTGGGGAAAAAAAGTAGACCACACTCTCTGCATGTCTGAATATCTCTCTCTCTCTCTCTCTCTCTCTCT
>NW_019944178.1:63949-83396 GCF_002910315.2 Salvelinus sp. IW2-2015 | reverse complement strand
TGCATGCATATCTAGTAGGGTTCCTTTCACCTTCGGTGGCCACGTCCTCTATCCTGACTCCGTGTTTGTAGGCCATGTAGCCGAGCACAGAGAAGATGGCAAACCCTGAAAAGAAGCTGGTGACACAGTTCACTGTGCTGGTCAAGATAGCATCCCTGTTGGGAAGAGAACACACACACATAAAACATGTTTAGAAAAATAAAGCTACCATGATAGTACCAGGACAGGTTTTAGAACAATAATAAACCCACCATATTAACACTTCGACTATTGGACTTCCTGTTGCTTCCTTGAACCATAGTCAATCTAAACCAACATTTCTATTGGAACCATATCTTGGGTCTTGTCTTGAGGGTCTTGTCTTGAGGGTCTTGTCTTGAGGGTCTTGTCTTGAGGGTCTGTCTTGAGGGTCTGTCTTTAGGGTCTTGTCTTGAGGGTCTTGTCAAGGTATTAGAATACAGAATAACGAAGGGGCCGTAACCCCACACCCCACCACCAAGCCCTGGGTCCAACCTCACCACATCACAGCAAGCTTCTGCCACAACGTGGACCCAGCAGAGATCTCCCAGATCCGGAACGTGGTAGCCCACCAAGGAGCACTGTTAGGACGGCAGCAAGAACAGGTCTCCCAAATCTCCGGGAACCTTCGGGCACTTGCTGAGTCCCTCCAACCATGGCACTCCCCCAACCCAGGAGGAGCCAATGCCCAGGTCTCATCGCCCAGTGCTACAGACGTCGTTGTGGTTCATCCAGGGAACCTGCACCGGGAGCCCAAGATCCCAGCCCCTGAGCGGTATGACGGTCACCCGGGAGGATGCAAGGGGTTTCTCACTCAGTGTACTCTGGTGTTCGGGCTACAGTCCTCCTCATTCCACACCGATCGGGCCATGATCACCTACATCATCTCTCTACTCTCGGGCAAGGCCCTGGCGTGGGCAATGGCGGTGTGGGAACAGCAGCCACCATCTTGCAGAGCCGTAGTAGCCTTCACTGCCAAGCTGCAACGAGTCTTCAACCACCCAGTCTGCCGGACGAGAAGTGGACAGCCAACTGTTCAACCTCCGCCAAGGGGCCATTGAGTTCCGCATCCTCGCCGCCGAGAGTGATTGGAATACGGAGGCACTGGTTACCGCTTTCCACCAGGGTCTGTCTAACTCCATCAAAGATGAGCTGCCCACTCGGGAACTGGGAGAGGACCTCGAGTTCCTGAAAACACTGGCAATCAGGTTTGACAACCGGGAACGGGGGAGACAGCACCCTTTTGACACCACTCCAGAATTCCGGTTTCCTGAGCACCCCCAAGGCCACCGAGCCCAGCATGGAGGATCCCATGCAGCTGGGTCGCACACGTCTGAGCCCACAGGAGCGTGACAGGCGCATGCACAAAGGCTCCCCGGGGTCGTCTGTATTCCCTCTCGACCCCTGAAGCAGCAGTCATGGACAATTACATCCGGGAATCGCTGGAGGCAGGTTTCAATCGCCCCTCTACATCCCCTGCTGGTGGATGTAAGAAGGATGGAGGCCTGCATCCCTGCTTCGCCTACAGAGGGCTGAACCAGATTACAATCAAGAATTGTTACCCCCTATCCCTGATGACCTCCGCATTGGAGTTGGTCCAAGGGGCCCAATTCTTCACCAAACTAGACCTCCGCAACGCTTACAATCTGGTGAGAATCAGGGAGGGGGATGAATGGAAGACAGCCTTTAATACCCCTAGTGGCCACTATGAGTATTTAGTCATGCCCTTCAGATTATCGAACTCACCGGCAGTCTTTCAAGCATTGGTCAATGACACCCTGAGGGATATGTTGAATCGGTTCGTCTTTGTTAACCTCAACGATATCTTGATTTTCTCCAAGACCCTTCCAGACACATACTGCATGTCCACCAAGTCCTTGAGTCAACTATATGTCAAGATAGAGAAGTGTGAGTTCCACATATCCCAGGATTCCTTCCCCGGTCACATTATCTCTATCACAGGCACCCAAATGGACCCCGTAAAGATTGAGGCGGTCGCAAACTGGCCCCGTCCCACCTCACTCAAGCAGGTCCAGGGGTTCCTTGGGTTTTCCAATTTTTACAGGCGTTTTACATACAACTTTGGTGCGGGTGCAGAGCCTCTCACGGTCCTAACCCGCAAGTCCCAGACCCGTTTTTGCTGGACCCCGAGGATGACAGGGCATTCATGGAGCTCAATGGACGTTTCACCTCTGGACCCATCCTCGTTCATCCTGATTCGACTCGTCCCTTTGTGGTGGAGGTGGACGTCTCGGACACCGGAGCAGGGGCGGCCATTTCACTGCGGAACAAGTAGGACAAGAAACTGCACCCATGCCCCTTTTTCTACAAACGGTTCGTGCCAGCGGAACGCAACTACGATGTAGGCAACCGGGAGCTCTTGGCAGTTAAGTGGGCTCTTGAGGGGTGTAGACACTGGTTGGAGAGGGCACCTCATCCTTTCGTGATCTGGACAGACCATAAGAACTTGGTCTCCATTCAAGAAGCCAAGAGGTTGAACGCTCGCCAGGCTAGGTGGGCTCTGTTTTTTAATATGTTTGATTTTACACTAGCCTATCGCCCGGGATCCAAGAATCAGAAGGCAGATGCCCTGTCGCTCCAACATGATATCTCCAACGAGTTGAGGGATCCCGAGCCCATCATTCCCAGCTCACGCATTGTGGCCCCTGTGATATGGAGTATTGAGACCACGGTCCGACAAGCCCAGACCCGAGAACCTGACCCCGGCGATCAGCCCGGTCCCAAGTACTACAATGGGGACACTCCTCTAAATGAACTGGGCATCAAAGGGTTAATCGGACACTGGAGTTCCTGAGGTGGAAATTCTGGTGGCCCAACATGATGGAGGATGTGAGATCCTTTGTTGCGGCCTGTTCCATCTGTGCCCAAAGCAAGTCATCACGTCAGCGACCGGCCGGGTTGATCCAACCTCTACCCATCCCCAGCCGGCCCTGGTCACATCTGTCTGTAGATTTTATTACAGGGTTAACTCCATCTCAAGGGCTTACCACTATCCTGGTGGTGGTCGATCGGTTCTCCAAGGCAGCCCATTTCATCGCCTTACCCAAGATGCCTTCAGTGAAGTAGACCGCTGATCTCGTGATTATCCATGTCTTTCAACTACACGGAGTTCCCCCGAACATTGTCTCAGATCGTGGGCCCCAGTTTGCCGTATGGTATTGTAAGGCCTTTGGCGAGTCTCTTCTCGGGATTCCACCCTCAGTTGAATGGGCAAACTGAGCGGGCCAACCAGGAGCTGGAGAGGTTCCTCCGCTGCTTTGTCTCCACTCAGGCCAGCAACTGGAGCAAGTTCCTCATCTGAGCAGAGTATGCTCATAACACACTGCTGAACTCGCCATTTGAGTGTCAGTTCGGGTTCGACCTCCCCCTATTTCATGAACAAGAGGCCGAAGCGGAGGTGCCATCAGCCGAGGCGTTCATTCGACGATGTCATCGCATCTGGATCAGAGCGCGATCCTCCTTGCTCCACTCCTCTGCCTGACACCAACATCAGGAAAACCGTCACTGAAGACCTCTTCGACTCCTCCGAGCCGGCGTTTCATGGGTTGTGGGCTGTCCACCTGTGATCTTTCCCTTAACGTTGGACTCGCAGGGGAAAAAAAGCCTCGATCCACCACATAGGACCATTTCCACTATCCTGAGTCGCCATCAACCGGTCACCTATCTTTCTTCTCAGGTCCATGAGAGTGCTGTCCGTACTTTCATGTCTCCGTCTCAAGACTTTTCTCTCCCCTGCCCTACCTGCTCCTCCGCCCCCTCAACTTATGAATGGGCCGCCCGCCTTACATGGTCCAGTGTCTGTTGGAGGCTCGTTGAGTCCGAGGGACCCTGCAGCAGAGGTTGTGGACTCGAGTCACATGACTTGGACTCGAGTCACAAATATGATGACTTGGAACTCGACGCTTGACTTTAACACCGATGATCTGTACTTGCCTTGGACTTTAGCCTTTTGACTCGACCTGACTTGATACCCTCCCAAGACAAATATAAAAATGTATGCTATTAAAAAAAGTGTGCAGCGCATCAACTCTTCATTTAACGGATTACAGTTTGATTCGGACAGCAGCCAATCAAATGGTGCCAGCTGAGAAAAGTGTGCGTGGCAGTGCAGAGGAACGTCGGCGGCGTGAAATTCAGATGGACCCTTGGAAAGATGATACCCAAAACTTAATATTTTCGGATATGAATACGACGCTGTATAACAAAAAACGGATTGCAACTTGAAAACATTCGTGAAGAAAATTACAGACGGAGGCGCACACATTTTCCAACTTTGTTCGACATTTGAAGCTGCACAAGAACGGTAAGTCGTGGCTAATATAGCACAGCCTATAGTAATTGATCATTTTATTACTAGTGTAGCATGTAGGCTAATGTAACGTTAAATCAATGAGCCCTCCACACAGTTCAGTCAGTGCGGGGAACGTGATCATTGCACCTAAGATTGATCTACAATTCGTTAGCCAGATTGGTAGCCTAAATCATGCCTGATTTACTGCTGTTCCTAAACATTGACACACGTTAGCCTATGTAAACCACACAGAGAGAGAGGTGTGTGTGTGTTGTGTGGTGTGTTGGTGTGTGTGGGTGTGTTGTGTGTGTGTGAGTGTGTGTGTGTGTGTGTGTGTGTGTGTGTGTGTGTGTGTCGTGTGTGTGTGTATGTGTATGTGTTATGTGTGTGTGTTAAGGTTGGGCGATTGTGTACAAGCCTACATCGACCGATTGCGCCCCATAGTGATCCTCGATCACTATTGGGGGGGTGGGGGGGTCTTTCTCATGGCTACCCATGTATTTCCATGGAAATATAACGTTTATTTGGAAAGTAATAAATATATAGATATTTTTTTAAGGATTCATGATTTGCGTAAATGTAATATACTAACTATTACTCTTGTTAAAAATATGAAATGGTATTACATTTGGTGAAGAGCACATTATGACTTGTTTAGGACTCGAAACTCAAAGTTTAGGACTTGAGACTTGACTTGATACTTGCCTGTCTTGACTTGGGACTTGAGTGCTAAGACCTGAAACTTACTTGTGACTTGTAAAACAATGACTTGGTCCCACCTCTGCCCTGCAGTACCTGGTGGACTGGGAGGGCTACGGTATCGAGAAGCAGGCGTGGGTGCCTGCCCGGGACATCCTGGATCCGGGTCTTGTTAGAGAATTCAAACAACTACGTGGTGGTCGTCATGGCTCCGCGGCTGGAGCCACTCCTAGAGGGAGGGTACTGTCATGGTTCCTCCTGGCACCAGAGGGCAGCAGAGACCGCCCTAGAGACTTTTATTGGACTCAGGTGTGTCTTATTATTTCATGATTGTGTCCTTGTTAAAAGAGGTGTGTTTTTTGTGGTTTCTTTGCAGAAGCTTGAATTGTTTACAGTGTGTGTTTGTTTATTGTGTGATTTTGAGACTTAGTGTACTATGATCCTGCGGCTACTGTTTCTCAGTAAAGTATTTATGTTTATCCTTAACCACTGATTCCTCATCTGGTCTCTTCTATGCACCTGGGTTCAACCTCACCACATCACAGAAACAATAAAAAAGAGTCCCACCCCCCCACCCCTGTTTTGGTAAGAAGCTGTGGGATGCGACTGGAGAAATGTAACCTCTCTCAAATTCATAGACAGAGCTATGGATTCAAGGACTGACCATCCACGATATCAAACGTATAGTGTATATAGTGTTTGTTTACATTTACTTTGTTTACAAACTTTGGAGTAAAACAAAGCTTATATTTTGGGTTCTGTTGGGGTACGACAGTTGAACTAAGCTCATGAGGCATTTATAAGTTATATTCTTCAAGAATCAATGAGTACATATCATTAATTAATATGTCCAAAAATGGATACATCAACTGCTGATTGCCCCTTTAAAGAGTTTAATGTTGTATTGGTTTGAATTAACCATTTTGATGGCAGAGGGACTGGATGTTGTTTGAGAGCCTTTGAGGCCCACCTGGAAATCAAACTAGGTGAAAGCCTGAAGACTGTTTGTGGTCAGTAACCCACGTTCAGTCAGCAGACATCAACCCACGTTCAGTCAGCAGACAGACAGAGAGAACATGGACCACAGTCTGACCTCAACCGTCCCAGCTGTGTACAATATGGAGAATAATACAACCAGCTGCTAGCCACTCAGATGTCCTTTGAGAATATCTACGGATGTAACAGCCAACTTTCACAAGTCCTCATTCAGCCTCTCAGCTCCCAAATATGGCCCAGCTGAGCACACATGAGGCCTTCAGCTGTGTTGGGGGGGGGCGTGTTTAGATCAGGACAAGTAATCTATAAGAGTGGGAAATTGGCTGTACAGCGTCACACTACAATAACACTACCCAGCTAACACATAACGTTCTGAGAACCATATGTTTCCGAGAGCTTGTTGAGAGCGTGGTAGTCCTATAGTCATTTTGCATACAACCTTCCCACAATGTTCTGTGAATGATGCAGGACACCCAGTTATCACACTGTTCTGAGAACCATATGTTTCTTTGGTGGGAAATTCACAACGTTTCCTACAGATTTGTAGCAGATAGCTATACACCTTGACAAACTTAGCAGTGAGTGAGTGATGACCATAAAAACACACAWGACTGATGGCTATAGCTAATTAGCTGTGTTCAACAAGTATATTATTCTTCTGTCTTTATCTAGCTCTATTTGTGATATTTTACCTTGCCTTGCTGGCTTGATAGTTTGCTAGGTAATCAATCCTCTGATGACATCTGTGATGTTGTAGATGATAACCATCTGAATACATGAGCTCCGTCTGAAGTTGGATGTGGTCACTTCAATGTAAACAACCCCATTTTCTGGTGCAAACCTGCGCATGCAACTTTTCATGATGCGGCCGGGAAATTGGTCTATAGAATGGGTGGACAATGGTCCATGGACAAACATTACTGTACTGTTACCACTGCAGCCAGCGAGACACCTACTGACCTATACATACACAAACACAGCTGGAATACAAAAGAGACCATATATCTACACACGTTTTTTTTTAAGCAGAATGGGTCTGATAGCAGCACCCACCTCTCCACTTTCACAGGAACCTATTAGTGATGACAAGGATCAGCAGACCGCACAGTCTAATGTCTGTTTCTCTGTGAGGGGTTTAGAGGACGACAGAATGGCAGGAAAGGTAACTCTGCCTATGGCTATAGCCATCATCTGGCCTAGCATGGCCTGCACTTATCCTGTTAGCTCCAAGCCAGAAGGTCCACTGCCTGATACACATCACCTTTCTGTCCAGTTAAAACAGGAAAGACAAACCTTAAGAGAACTAAACAAAGCACAGGATGTGTTCTATCTCGTTGCCTGGTTATGGGTTATAGAAGGTCATGTAAGCCTTGTAAGGTCATGATAGAGAAGCACTGAGGACAGCACCATGATATCAACACAGTGATACGTCTTACCTGTAACAGTTGTTGTCAAATTTATTGTAGCTGGCAAATGCAATGAGCACTCCAAAGCCAGCTCCCAATGAATAGAAGATCTGGGTAGCAGCATCAATCCACACCTACAGCAGGAACATAGAACAATACTTTATGTGTTGCTCTCAAAGATTTGTCCTTGTGGCCTGTGTGATCCAGCGGTGACAGCCTCTGACCCCGGCCCACTGCCCTTTGACTCACCCTTCCCCTATCCCCCCTGTCTTTCCAACACTTTACTATCTCTTCATCAACAAGAAATTAAAAACTCCCCATTCCTTAAAAAAAATATTAAATATTTCTCTTCAAAAGCCAAGTCATTACAATAAGATACAGAGAAACACACTACTTTACAAATCTTCCTGAGTACGACTTATCTACTACTATTGCTCTAAAATAAATCTCGTCTCTATATATTCCTCGGCCATTTTCAAAAGTCTCCTACGTTCATTGACGTTCTAATAATATGCATATTATGCAAAAAAATCACGAACCTCCCAGATTTATTATTCCAATCTTTTATCCCTTCAACTTTGTTTACAAAAACAGCTAACTACATGTTTTGTTTCTAAATTAGTTATTACATTATTCCATATTGGACGTGATATGGAAGCCCGTCTGCAGTAAACCCCCCCCACTGGTTTTTTCCTTTTTTGCCAAAAACCTCTGAAAGGGGGGGCTGTTTGGTCCTTTCTTTTTTCCAAAGTAAAAAAAAAGGTTTACAAATCTATTACTTCCCAAAATTCCCATTTTAAGAAATCTTGTTCGTGATCCGGATTTCTAGTTAATCCTCTTTGATTCAGAAACCTGGAATTTTTTAAGTAATTGAAAATATAACTTCACATGTCCCTTCCTACCTTCCTACAAGAACTTCTCGTGCGCGCAAACCAGACACTTGCGCTTTAACTAATCTTCTGCTCCTGTAATTGTGGTTTTGTTAGATCACAACCTAGCCTTCCGTACCTACACATCACGTTGTCTGACATAATCAGTTCTAAAAATGGCATTCTATACGGGCGATCCTTAAGTGTTTCCATGCTACCCATGTATCCTCCTGTGCCGGCAACTACAACACTGCAGACCATGACCGCCTTATACTCTACCAATACACATTTTGGCACATCGGTGCATCGATGCCATAAACGTTACGTACCTATACAATTGAGTATTTTGGTAGTACTTACTTTCTTTCACCAGTAGCCTAGCTCAACAATCCTGAGCTGTTTACGCGTGTCCGTCAATTGGACCCTGCGAGTATAATCTTTTAACTAGTTATTTTTATTTGGACCATCTGTTCACGTTAACACTCTTCCCGTGTTGAGCCACGTCTTACCCGATATATTTGCCTCTCTCTCATTGATCCTTTCTTTCTTTACCTTGTCGGATCCATCACTACTGCTCTAGTGAGTTTAAATGCCGCCCATGTAGCGTAAGTCTTGACACGACGTCCTTTTAGTCATATTCTTTCTCGTGTCGTGCTTCAATTCCGTACAACCGTAGGGCTCCGTGCGGTAATGTCATTCATGGCGGCGTTTTGTCAACGATATCTCTAACATCATCTGGACGCTCACAAGTAGAATATCCCCAACTACTATTCCCTGGAAAACTTCATATTTCTGAAACCCCTAACCACATATCGGCCGCATATTTCATAGGCTTGCCTGCGCTACTTAATATACACTTATCACGTATGGTCGAAACAACTTTATCCTTCGGTCCAGTCTATCACTTGATTAGTTTCAAACCGATAAACATGCAGATTAAGGAGCACAGGTCGGTGATCTCCCATATTTCAGTGACTCAATCTCATTCCCACTTACCATCTATTGCTCTGTGTCCTGTGCAATCATAGCTGTACCATTCCCAATTACTACTTTAATCACGCGTCAGTATTCTCGTTCCTCGGGCACCAAAACTTGGATTACGCCGCTGCCGAGCCGATGGCTTACCCATCCTTTACCTTGCACGCACTCAGTAGCCTCTAGAATACTCATTGTTTGCGCGATCTTTGTTAACGACTCGGATCGCGTGCACCTTCTGATTGCCACTGACATCCCAAGTTCAAGACTGAGGGAGACAGAGCTCACTTGTGATCACGAAGCTTCCATTATAATCGTAAGCCCGCAATCGCATGTGGAACCTGAACTATGCAATTTTCGCGTACCTATATGCAAATTTGGGGCATATAGCTTCCAGGCGTCCCACATCGCTAGTTTAATCTCCATCCTGATCATCTCAGATGTTAGTTATGCTCTACAATGTTATCTTTCATAGATGATTGTGTCTTTCCGCTTAATGTCATACTCATCGTAACACTTTCAACGACGTTGAACCCCTAGTCACTGTCTTTGGACTTGGCAGACGACTGACTCCTACTCATGCGTACCTACTACCAAGCATATGCATATACAAAATCTGTACTTATTCTCAGTTCGCCGACTGATAAGTTAATAAAAGCTATCTGTCCTCACAACTTCCAACCATTAACCTTCTACTCCTCTCAGCTAACTTCAATATTCTGGTTATCAGCCATATTCGACTTAATTACTGAGCTTGCACACAAGTACGCACCAGCCGCCAGAGCTATATTAACTGATGTCCAATTATAGCCATGCACAATATCCTCCTCTAAGTACTCTGCGCATCGCTCTCTATGCATGGAGTAGCATATGCCTCGTATCTCCCTTCGAACTAACTCACTACTGAATCCTGCATCGTCTTAAGTTTATCTTAGTTAATCGAACTTGCGTTCACATATTCATTTTACTTTTTTCATCTAATGTCTTGCAATCCTAACTGAAGGCTCTTAATCCCGACTCCTGCAGCTGCAATCTCAGGCCCTCACGTGTCATATTCCGTACTACACGGCTCCCGGTACTTCAAGCCTGTATCTAATGACTACTTCTTTCGTAATGAATCGCTCTGCTACAGATTGTATTGCACGATGATGGACTGGCCCTCTTATTTTGTGTACTCAAATAAGTTGATGCCTAATTTCAGTAACACATTGTATTGTACTCTAAAGACCTGTCTGACCTTGGGGTCGTTGAGTGTTTAAAGTCGATGTGGAGGTAGGCCGTATGCGTCCATAGCCCTGCAGAGTGATGCCTCTGATCAGCAGGACGAACAGCACCATAGGGCATTGCCGTGATGTACACCACCTGACACAACACAACACAGAACATTAGCTACATGACAACATAGTGTTCAATACACCACCTGGACACAACACACACAGAACATTAGCTACATGACAACAGTAGTGTTCAATACACCACCTGGACACAACACAACACAGAACATTAGCTACATGACAACAGTAGTGTTCAATACACACCTGGACACAACACAACACAGACATTAGCTACATGACAACAGTAGTGTTCAATACACACCTGGACACAACACAACACGAACATTAGCTACATGACAACAGTAGTGTTCAATACACCACTGGACACAAACAACAACACAGAACATTAGCTACATGACAACAGTAGGTTCAATACACCACCTGGACACAACACAACACAGAACATTAGCTTACATGACAACAGTAGTGTTCAATACACCACCTTGACACAACACAACAAACACAGAACATTAGCTACATGACAACAGTAGTGTTCAATCACACCACCTGGACACAACACAACAAACACGAACATTAGCTACATGACAACAGTAGTGTTCAATACACCACCTGCGACACAACAACAACACAGAACTTAGCTACATGACAACAGTAGTGTTCAATACACCACTGGACACAACACAACAGAACACAGAACATTAGCTACATGACAACAGTAGTGTTCAATACACCACCTGGACACAACACAAACGACAGAACATTATCTACATTGAAACCAGTGTAATGTTCATATAACCAATGGACACAACACAACCACATAAAGCACCATTAGAAAACACAGTAGTAGTTCATACACCACCTGGAACACAACACACACAGAATATTATACATGACAACAGTAATGTTCAATACACCACAATGGACACAAACACAACACAGAACTTAGCTTACAATGAACAACAGTATGTTCAATAGCACCAATGACATACAACACAACACACACAGAACATTAGCTACATGACAACAGGTAGTGTTCAATACACCACTGATGACACAAACAACAACACAGAACATTTACTACATACAACAGTAGTGTTCAATACACCACCTGGACACAACACAACACAACACAGCAGATTAGATACATGAAACAGTAGTGTTCAATACACACCTGGACACAACACACAACACAACACAGAACATTAGATACATGACAACAGTAGATGTGTTCAATACACCACCTGACACAACACAACACAGAACATTAGACATGACAACAGTAGTGTTCAATACCACACTGACACAACACACAACACAAACATTAGCTACATGACAACAGTAGTGTTCAATACACCACCTGGACACAAACAACACAGAATTAGCTACATGACAACAGTAGTTCAATACACCACCTGGACACAACACAACACAGAACATTAGCTACATGACAACAGTATGTTCAATACACCACCTGACACAACACAACACAGAACATTAGCTACATGACAACAGTAGTGTTCAATACACCACCTGACACAACACAACACAGAACATTAGCTACATGACAACAGTAGTGTTCAATACACCACCTGGACACAACACAACACACACAGAAATAGTACATGACAACAGTAGTGTTCAATACACACCTGGACACAACCAACACAACACAGACACAACATTTAGTAACATGGACAACGAGTGTTCAATACACTCACCTGGACTCACAACACAACACAACACAGAACATTTAATCATGACAACAGTAGTGTTCAATACACCACCTGGACACAACACAACACAACACAGAAGATTAGAAATGACAACAGTAGTGTTCAAACACCACCTGGACACAACACAACACAACACAGAACATTTATTAGCTACATGACAACAGTAGTGTTCAATACACCACCTGGACACAACACAACACAGAACATAATACATGACAACAGTGTGTTCAATCAACACCGACCTGGACACAGACACAACACAGAACATGTAGAACATGACCAACAAGTTAGTGTTTCAATAGCACCACCTGACACAAAACCAACGACAGAAAATATACTACATGACAACAGTAGTGTTCAACTTCACACCGTGACACAATCATCAACACAGAAGCATTTAGCACATGACAAGCAGATATGTGTTCACTTAACCATCGGCGGGTACACATACACAAACACAGAAATAGTACATGACAACTCAGTAGGTCAATACACCAACCTGTACAACAACACAACACAGAACATTATACAGACACACAGTTATGTTCAATACACCACCTGACACAACACAACACAAGAAGATTAGATACATGACAGAACCAGTAGTGTCATCGATACACCGGTGACACGAACACAACACACACAAACAGTAGCTATCGTACAACAGTATGTTCAATACACCACCTGACACACAACACAACACAAACATAAGCATTAGATACATGACATCCTCCACCTTTTCTTTCCACCGATCACTAATTTCTGATAACTACTTTACTGGAGTTAAATGATACAAGCGACACTTGATATGTGGTTTGTCTCACCAGCTTTCCTAAGATGAAGGCACTTAATTGTCAAGTCCGCTCTGGAATAAGAGCGGTCTACTTGCTGAAACCAAAAGGTTCCAGCCTTCTTGCAATTATGACAGCCGAAGAACCCTTTATGTTCTAAAATCACCTTTATTACCTAAGAGTTTACATAGGTTCAATACACCACCTGGACAACATAAACATACAGAGACTCATAATTGCTGTGAATCATGTCCTATGACATGCAGACATCATGTGAATTGTTGTATTCTCCCTGGTCTGTCAGCTTTGGTTATCGTATAGATGTTCTTTTTCAGATGTGTGTAGACTCACGCACCAAGCCGTACTAAACAGGGCTTAGATCTGTCAACTCAGAGACTGGTTATTGTCACACTCAGGTTACTGTTTATAGATTTTATTTCTCAAGGTACTGTAGTGTAGCACAACCACAGTTCATTTTGTGTACAGTAGGAGTAAGTGCTATACTAGGGAAAGGGAAGGGGAATACCGAAATGTGTCTTTCCGCATTTAACACAACCCCTCTGAATCAGAGAGGTGCAGGGGGCTGCTTTAATCAAGGTCATCGGCGCCCGGGGAGCAGTTGTTGTTGGGGGTTAACTGCCTTGCTAAAGAGCAGAATGACAGTAGGAGTGTGTGTTGTATTACAGTAGGAGTGTGTGTTGTACTACAGTAGGAGTGTGTGTTGTATTACAGTAGGAGTGTGTGTTGTATTACAGAATGAATGTATAGATGCTGTGACTGGGTTTTAACACCTCAGGAACCAAATTGAACCAAGTTGTCTCTGTCGTGACCCAGTATTCACATCGCGAAAAATAATCGCCAAAATACAATCTGGAAAACTATTTTTAATGCTATATTGATATTAAATGTGGCAATTATATGACAAGTGAAACAACATTCCACCTCATTCATTGTCAGTAATTACATTTTGCCCATATTCATGTTAAAATTCCACTGGCTTGGACCACAAAATCAACCAAAATACTGCTGCTGATAGCTCTTTATTGAAAATACTGTGATTGAAGAAAAGTTGTTGAGATTATTTTAAAAGTTGAGTTCATTATCATTTCTACACACTTTCTACCTGATTGAAGTGGTTTAAGTTCAGACTGGAGTAAATGGTGTGTAGATGACTGACTGTTGGGTGTTGTCAGAATCCTGTCCTCCCTTAGAGCAGGTGACTCCCCTCGCTCTTCTCAGGGTCAGACAGGGACTGTTCATGTGTTGAGTCTGTCCTAGCTGAGTCATAGCCTGGGTGGATCCACCATACAAACACAGCACTCTGGGGCTGGCCAGGGAAAGAGAATACTGTGGGTAGCCTGCGATATAGCCTTATACTGTATGTTTCCTAATAAGGCATGTCTATCTTCCTATCTTTTTCTTTGTGTTTTATGAGGTATCTATGCTGTGGACAGTTTGGTCATAAATCTGGGTCTAAATTAAGTTGGTGTGTTTGTTGGAGTGTGTGTGGTCTGGGGTGTTACACATGTCATCCTCCACACCACTGTCTTGTTAAGTATGTGGATGCTTCCAGATTCTACACCCTTTTCCAGAATTACACACTTTCAGACTCCCCGTCGTTGATTTAAAAGCATAGGGTTGGTGTAAGCATTGGCCATGTGAAAGTGTGCAAAGGACACTACGGTAGAAGCTTGTAGAATCGGGACTCAGCCTTAGTGTGTGTGTGTTCCCAGGCGTGGCGTACTCCACCTCCATGAGAGCAGGGGGATCCAGGACCTGGGCATGCCTCGCTGGGAGCTGGTCCTCTGTCTGGTGGCTGTGGTCTTTCTTCTCTACTTCAGTCTCTGGAAGGGTGTCAAGTCCTCCGGCAAGGTACTGTTGAGACACTGTGCTGTACCCTACCTCTTAGGACAGCACACACTCCTACTGTAGTACAACACACACTCCTACTGTAATAACAACACACACTGCTACTGTAATACAACACACACTCCTACTGTAGTACAACACACACTCCTACTGTAATACAACACACACTCCTACTGTAATAAAACACACTCCTACTGTAATACAACACACTCCTACTGTAATACAACACACACTCCTACTGTAATACAACACACACTCCTACTGTAATACAACACACACGCTACTGTGGTACAACACACACTCCTATGTAATACAACACACATCCCTACTGTAATACAACACACACTCTACTGTAATACAACACACACTCCTACTGTAGTACAACACACACTCCTACTGTAATACAACACACACTCCTACTGTACAACATTACTGTGTACAACACACACTCCTACTGTAATACAGCACACACTCCTACTGTAGTACAACACACACTCCTACTGTAATACAGACACACTCCTACTGTAATCAACACACCTCCTACTGTAATACAGCACACACTCCTACTGTAATACAACACACAATCCTACTGTAATACAACACACACTCCTATTGTAGTTAACACCACTCCTACTGTAATACAACACACACTCCAACTGTAGTATAACACACGCTCCTACTGTAATACAGCACACACTCCTACTGTAATACAACCACACACTCCTATTGTAATACAACACACACTCCTACTGTAATACAACACACACTCCCACTGTAGTACAACAACCTCCTACTGAATACAACAACACCTCCTACTGTAATACAACACACACTCCTACTGTAATACAACACACACTCCTACTGTAATACAACACACACTCCTACTGTAAACTACAACACACACTCCTACTGTAGTACAACACACACTCCTATGTAATACAACACACACTCCTACTGTAAGTACAACACACACTCCTACTGTGTACAACACACACTCCTACTGTAATACAACACACATCCTACTGTAATACAACACACTCCTACTGTATACAACACACACTCCTACTGTAGTACAAACACATCCTACTGTAGTCAACACACACTCCTACTGTAATACAACACACACTCCTACTGTAATACAACACCCACTCCTACTGTAGTAACAACACACTTCTACTGTAATACACACACACTCCTACTGTAGTACAAAACACTCCTACTGTAATACAACACACTCTACTGTAATACAACACACACTCCTACTGTAGTACAACACACACTCCTACTGTAATACAACACACACTCCTACTGTCATTCTGCTCTTTAGCAAGGCAGTTAACCCCACAACAACTGCTCCCCGGGCGCCGATGACCTTGATTAAAGCAGCCCTGCACTCTCTGATTCAGAGGGGTTGTGTTAATGCGGAAAGACACATTTCGGTATTCCCCTTCCCTTTCCCTAGTATAGCACTTACTCCTACTGTACACAAAATGAACTGTGTTGTGCTACACTACAGTACCTTGAGAAATAAAATCTATAAACAGTAACCGAGTGTGACAATAACCAGTCTCTGAGTTGACAGATCTAAGCCCTGTTTAGTACGGCTTGGTGCGTGAGTCTACACACATCTGAAAAAGAACATCTATACGATAACCAAAGCTGACAGACCAGGGAGAATACAACAATTCACATGATGTCTGCATGTCATAGGACATGATCTCACAGCAATAATGAGTCATCTGTAATGTTATGTTGTCCAGGTGGTGTATTGAACACTACTGTTGTCATGTAGCTAATGTTCTGTGTTGTGTTGTGTCCAGGTGGTGTATTGAACACTACTGTTGTCATGTAGCTAATGTTCTGTGTTGTGTTGTGTCCAGGTGGTGTATTGAACACTACTGTTGTCATGTAGCTATTTTTGTCTGTGTTGTGTTGTGTCCAGGTGGTGTATTGAACACTACTGTTGTCATGTAGCTAATGTTCTGTGTTGTGTTGTGTTGTGTCCGGTGGTGTATTGAACACTACTGTTGTCATGTAGCTAATGTTCTGTGTTGTGTTGTGTCCAGGTGGTGTATTGAACACTACTGTTGTCATGTAGCTAATGTTCTGTGTTGTGTTGTGTCCAGGTGGTGTATTGAACACTACTGTTGTCATGTAGCTAATGTTCTGTGTTGTGTTGTGTCCAGGTGGTGTATTGACACTACTGTTGTCATGTAGCTAATGTTCTGTGTTGTGTTGTGTCCAGGTGGTGTATTGAACACTACTGTTGTCATGTAGCTAATGTTCTGTGTTGTGTTGTGTCCAGGTGGTGTACATCACGGCCACAATGCCCTATGTGTGCTGTTCGGCTGCATAGACATCACTCTGCCAGGGGCTATGGACGGCATACGGGCCTACCTCCACATCGACTTTAAACAACTCAACGACCCCAAGGTCAGACAGGTCTTTAGAGTACAATACAATGTGTTACTGATATTAGGGATGCAATATTTCCAATAACTTACAAAATTCCCAGGATCCCGGAATCAAGAGAGAATTAACTAGAAATCCGGGATCCACCGAACAGGATTTCTTAAAACCTGGGAATTTTGAAAAGAATACAAGAATTTGTAAACCCTTTTCCTGGGAGACATAGCCTCAGAGTGCAGGACAGTGTTACTGCTAGAGCTCCCATAGTCACGTCCAATATGGAAATAAATGTAATTAACAAATTTAGAAACCAAAACATGTGTTAGCTGTTCTTGTAAACAAAGTGGAGGGAAAAAATATAAAATATGCCATATTCAATATAAAACTCAGTAATTAACGGTAAGGAGCTCTTTTTGAAAATATGGTCGAGGAATTATATCAGAGACGAGATTATTTAGAGCCAATAGTCAGTAGATAGTCAGTACTCAGGAGAGATTCTGTCAAATGTAGTGCTCTTCTCTGTATTGTATTGTAATGCCATGGCCTTTTGATGACAAATATATATATATTTTCAAGGAGTGGGCAGTTTCTTACTTTCTTTGCTTGTTGAAGAGATAGTAAAGTGTTGGAAAGACAGGGGGATAGGGAAGGGTGAGTCAAAGGGCAGTGGGCCGGGGTCAGAGGCTGTCACGCTTGGATCACACAGGCCACAAGGACAAATCTTTGAGAGCAACACATAAAGTTATTGTTCTATGTTCCTGCTGTAGGTGTGGATTGATGCTGCTACCCAGATCTTCTATTCATTGGGAGCTGGCTTTGGAGTGCTCATTGCATTTGCCAGCTACAATAAATTTGACAACAACTGTTACAGGAAGACGTATCACTGTGTTGATATCATGTGCTGTCCTCAGTGCTTCTCTATCATGACCTTAAGGCTTACATGACCTTCTATAACCCATAACCAGGCAACGAGATAGAACACATCCTGTGCTTTGTTAGTTCTCTCTAAGGTTTGTCTTTCCTGTTTTAACTGGCAGAAAGTGTGTGTATCAGGCAGTGGACCTTCTGGCTTGGAGCTAACGGATAAGTGCAGGCCTGCTAGGCCAGATGATGGCTATAGCCATAGCAGAGTTACCTTTCCTGCATTCTGTCGTCTCTAACCCCTCACAGAGAACAGACATTAGACTGTGCGGTCTGCTGATCCTTGTCATCACTAATAGGTTCCTGTGAAAGTGGAGAGGTGGGTGCTGCTATCAGACCCATTCTGCTTAAAAAAAACGTGTGTAGATATTGGTCTCTTTTGTATTCCAGCTGTGTTTGTGTATGTATAGGTCAGTAGGTGTCTCGCTGGCTGCAGTGGTAACAGTACAGTAATGTTTGTCCATGGACATTGTCCACCCATTCTATAGACCAATTTCCGGCCGCATCATGAAAGTTGCATGCGCAGGTTTGCACCAGAAAATGGGGTTGTTTACATTGAAGTGACCACATCCAACTTCAAGACGGAGCTCATGTTTCAGATGGTTATCATCTACAACATCACAGATGTCATCCAGAGGATTGATTACCTAGCAAACTATCAAGCCAGCAAGGCAAGGTAAAATATCACAAATAGAGCTAGATAAAGACAGAAGAATAATATACTTGTTGAACACAGCTAATTATGCTATAGCCATCAGTCTGTGTGTTTTATGGTCATCACTCACTCACTGCTAAGTTTGTCAAGGTGTATAGCTATCTGCTACAAATCTGTAGGAAACGTTGTGAATTTCCACCAAAGAAACATATGGTTCTCAGAACAGTGTGATAACTGGGTGTCCTGCATCATTCACAGACATTGTGGGAAGGTGTATGCAAAATGACTATAGGACTACCACGCTCTCAACAAGCTCTCGGAAACATTATGGTTCGCAGAACGTTATGTGTTAGCTGGTAGTGTTATTGTAGTGTTGACGCTGTCACAGCCAATTTCCCACTCTTATAGGATTTACTTGTTCCTGATCTAAACACGTCCCCCCCCCAATCACAAAGCTGAAGGCCTCATGTGTGCTCAAGCTGCGGCCATATTTGGGAGC
>NW_019944178.1:55960-63924 GCF_002910315.2 Salvelinus sp. IW2-2015 | reverse complement strand
GGCAAAAGGCCTCCTGCGGGACGGGGCTGGCGATTAAAAATAACAAATATAGGAATAAAAACACACATCACGAAAGAGAGAACGACACCTAAAGGACAACAACACTACTAAAGAGAGACAACCACAACACTAAGGACAACACATAAAAAGAGAACACCACAACACACATTAAAGACAGACACCACAACACTACATAAAGAGACCTAAGACAACAACATAGCATGGCCGCAACACATGACAACAACTTGAGGGCTCCAGAAAGAGACAGCAGACAGAACATCAGGTCTTGGAGAACCAGAGGAGACCCTAAAGATCATGTTGTCTTGGATATGAGCTTCGTGGTGAGCATAATTCTGCCTGGCTCTTGTTGTCGGCTCCATGGAGTCCCACATCTCTCTCCCCAATGGCGGTGAGCCCTCGGCTGGCGCCCGCTGTAACCTACTGAGCGCCTAGGCCTGTTTCAAAGACTGGAGATGAAGAAACAAGCAGCCATCAACCCGCTCCTCAGGAGCTATGATTACCGGGTTTTTCTTAAACGCCGTGTTTTCAAAGCAGAACAACAAACTCATCTGTCATCTCGATGCTAACAAACTTTAAGTCGTCTTTAGGGCACCCTCTGCATATTAGAACTGAGTTATCCAGACTGTCCCCATCAATTACTGTTCCACACTTGTGAATGATCTCGTGGTTTACTCCTTCCTCCTTACTCAGTTTAGAGAAGAAGAGGGAAAAAACACATGGCCGTTCTCATTAGAGGTCAATATAGCTCTCATCACCGCTTTGAATCACTTTAAGAGACACTAATGACCTACCTACCCCATGCTCTCCCTCTTGAGCAGTCAGTCGTCTTTAATTATCCATCCCTATATCCCTGTATATAGTGCACAGCTTTTGACCAGAAATCACCTATGGATCCCTGGACAACATGTACTCACAAAGGCGAACATTAGGGTGAGCCACATTGATGACTGCAGAGGCAGTGAACCGGCTGATTGACTCCCTAATATCGGCTGAGCCTGGACTAGTTGAATCCAGATGCCGCTGGTCAGTCCGCGTAGGGACCTCCATGACACTGCGATTGGCACCACTCAGTATGAACCTAGTTCCTGGGCAACGATCCCGAGGATGATCTGGGAATGAGGAGATAGATAGCAGAAACAATATTTTCTGTAGGGAAGGATGAGACACCATTTGTCTCCTCCTGCGCTCTCCCCTCTTTAATATATGTTCCGGTAAAGCACCACTGAACCTTGAGCGCCCCTTCAACTGAGAGTAGTAGTCAGAATGCTACTAGAGGGAAATGGACTCGCCAAGAGGTTGACTCAATGGTCTGTTATCTTAAAGCTACCCTCTGAGCTGCTCAAGTCTTGTGAAGGAGTGTTTGAGAGAGTGTGTATGTGCTTCATGCATGGCGCCCGTCTGCTTCCTGTGTCTTCTAAGGACGTAGGACATAAATATTTTCTCTTCCAGTCCCCACTCCCAAACACCCATGTATCCTCATGCGTTCTCCCGTCGTGATATCTTTTCCGCTAGCGAATATTGAAAATTGTGAGCCGTACAGATCCAAACCCTGTCAGTATCATACGACCTATTTATGACAAATAATTATAAAGACGATTGAAGCTTTGCTTAATTACATTCTATTATAAGTTTTTTGATTTAGTTGAGCATCGAGATCAATGTCAACGAACTTTTTGAGATATGGTTATTCCTATAGAATGGAACAAGTATTAGATGCCCTGTTGACTGATTCTCAAACACCTTCAGAACCACAAATTGCCAACACAGTAATGTCTCTGTCGTGAGCCCCAGAAAATCACATCGACAAGACCCAAAAATAATCTTGCCAAAATATCAATTCTGGAAATAGCGTAAAATTGTTGAGATGCTATATTAAAATATTTAAGAGGTAATCTGGCATTGATAAATATGACTAAGTGAGCCATATCATTCCCATCCAATCAAATCCTCATCCTGTCCGTAAAGATCTACACCTTGCACCCCATATCAGTTAAAATAATCGTCACTGGCCTTGAGACCACACATTAGATCGAATCTCCCAAGAATTACTCCGACTGCAATGAAATGAGGCACATCCTTAATATTCAAGACGAAGAATACTAGTTATTGAAGCGATAAATGCTGCGGCCAAATTAAGTTTTAAAGGAAAGTTTAAAAATTCCTATATTCATTATCTAACCACTTACTACTGCTCCGAATATGAAGCTGGATTGAAGTTTCGAGACTGGGAAGTAAAATGTGTGTAGAAATGAGCTGCCTGCATGGATAGTTGTCCAGAAACCTCCGGTCCTCACCTTAGAAGCAGGTGACATCGCCTCTTCGCTCTTCTCAGGGTCGAAATCAGAAGGACATGGTTCATTGACTGTTGGAGAATCCAGATAGCGGCAATCGTCCATAAAGCTTGATCAAATACGCAACTGGTGGAAATTCCACCATTACCACAAGGCTATCCGAGACAGTTCTACCCAAGGGACGGAGGCCAGAGAAAAGAAGAATGTGTACCCCTGTGGCAAGGTAAAATGTACATGTCTTTACCATGAGCCAGATTAACTATCTACACACATGCATATACTAAAATAAGTTTGGCTCAACGTTATAGTCGATATTAACCTGTGATCTCTCGAGACGTGTCATCATATAACATAATATTGAAATAACTAGAGAGGGACACCACGAAATAATATTTATAGAGCTGTTATCTTCCGAATAAACTCTTAAAGATTTAGTAATATTTTACATCCATAGCAGTCACATTAATCGTCAGTTTATTCAGTCTCATCTGAAGGTTGTAAATCCTTGATTATCTGCAAGAATCCTGGCTAACAAGTTGAATCAGCAATACAAAATGGGTTAATTATT
Organism: Salvelinus sp. IW2-2015; assembly: GCF_002910315.2. NCBI lineage: Eukaryota > Metazoa > Chordata > Actinopteri > Salmoniformes > Salmonidae > Salvelinus > Salvelinus sp. IW2-2015. Next base: position 61,044 of record NW_019944178.1, on the reverse strand, counting down.
TATTTACATAAATACCTAACTAATCACACAGAATACACACAATACATTAAATCATAACTGTTATACAAAGTGCCGTCATACAGAAAAACGTCCCTAGCGGCGGAATAGATATGACAGCTTGTTACACAAAGAAAAGGGGCGGATTTTAGTGAAAGACGGGAGACTGGAACAGAGGCGAAGCTGTGCTATCAAATACAGTATCTTATGCATTCTAAGTTACCGCCCATTTGAAGAAGGAAAAGCAATAAATATTTACTCTGAGCTGCGCTTCAGTAGGTTGGTGTAGATGGACCGTGTCGCCAACCGAGTCCTCTGTCCTTTGAAGAATGTCTCTGGTGCCTTACTGATACGTTGGAGTAACGTTGTGTGTAGTAGACGGATACTCGGACTGTCCTTCCTAACCTGCGTTTGTAGCAGCTGTTGCATACTCAACGGCTAGGAGATATCACTTCTGTAGTGAATACGAGTTCAAAGTGTCATACCATTCACAATCAAAGTCCATGCTGCGTTGGCTTAGTTCTGTAGTTATTATCTGAACCATTCTGACACCGGATCGTCATCCTAGCGCCCGGAACAGGAAGTTATATTTTTGTCAATGGCTTTTATAGTGGAGGGAGAGGGGTGTGTCTGAAAAGTTTATAACCCATGTCTCTTCACAGGTGCGGGCCCTAGTTGAGCAGAAGCCCACATTATGAAAATCCAAATCTCTCATTTGGAAGCTAAAATACATTTAATCTCTTCACAAATAATTTCATATTTCAAACATTTGAATTAAACAACAATTCCATGTGAATCCGATACCTCTGACGTTTAGACTTTCCACAGTAGAGTTTATGTCATTCTATCATTGATGAGAATGTGTCAGAGGGCAACCGAACTGACATAATATACCTTAAGTACCACCGCATATGTTCAGTTGGTCGGATTACCAGAATATAGTTCATTCCCCCACTTCTATGTTCCCAGAATCTCTATGTTAACCAAGGGTTTCTTATGTCACATCAGTTATAGTAGGGAGAGGGAAAAGGAAAGAGGTATTTATGACTGTCATAAACCTACCCCTAGGCCAACGTCATGACAGTAGCCTGCGATAAGCCTTATACTGTATGTTCCTAATAAGGCATGTCTATCTTCCTATCTTTTTCTTGTGTTTTATGAGGTATCTATGCTGTGACAGTTTGGTCATAAATCTGGGTCTAAATGAAGTTGGGTGTGTTGTTGGAGTGTGTGTGTGTCTGGGTGTGTTACACATGTCATCCTCCACACCACTGTCTTGTTAAGTATGTGGATGCTTCCAGATTCTACACCCTTTCCAGAATACACACTTTCGACTCCCCGTCGTTGATAAAAGCATAGGGTTGGTGTAAGCATTGGCCATGTGAAAGTGTGCAAAGGACACTACGGTAGAAGCTTGTAGAATCGGGACTCAGCCTTAGTGTGTGTGTGTCCCAAGGCGTGGCGTACTCCACCTCCATGAGAGCAGGGGATCCAGGACCTGGGCATGCCTCGCTGGGAGCTGGTCCTCTGTCTGGTGGCTGTGGTCTTTCTTCTCTACTTCAGTCTCTGGAAGGGGGTCAAGTCCTCCGGCAAGGTACTGTATGTGACACATTGTGCTGTACCCTACCGCTTAGACAGCACACACTCCTATAGTACAATACAACACACACTCCTACTGTAGTAACAACACACACTCCTACTTGTATACAACACACACTCCTACTGTATACAACACACACTCCTACTGTTATGATACAACACACACTCCTACTGTAATACAACACACACTCCTACTGTAATACAAACACCACACTCCTACTGTATACAACACACACTCCTACTGTAACAACACCACACTCCTACTGTAGTACAACACACACTCCTACTGTATACAACACACACTCCTACTGTAATACAACACACACATACTAACATGCAATACAACACACACTCCTACTGTAGTACAACACACACTCCTACGTAGTACAACACACACTCCTACTGTAGACAACACACAACACTCCTACTGTAGTACAAACACACCACTCCTATGTAATACAACACACACTCCTACTGTAGTACAACACACACTCCTACTGTATACAACACACCTACGCCTCTACCTGTAATACAACACACACTTCTACTGTGAAATACCACCACTGGCTACGGTAATATAGATTACGACACTTCTACAGTGTGATGGAACTAACCATTCCACAAGCTTACTGTTACTGCTCACTAAATCAAACAACTTAAGAATGAGAAGCAAAGTTCAAAGCTTTTATCTCAACATACTATGATCACCATTTGTTCTGTATCCATTCAATCATCTAGCTAACAGAATCACGAGGGAAGAATGAAGGACTCAGGGTTTGGAGTACCTGAGAAAATATGTTCTACTCTTAACATGCACAAAAGCACGCATGCATGCACACACACACACTCTCTCACACTCCTTCAAAGACCTTGGCAGCTAGAGGTTTTAATAACAGACTTTGTCAACCCTCTTGGGAGCCATTCCCCTCAAAGCACTCTGACTACTACTCTCAGTTGAAGGGGCGCTCAAAGGTTCAAGTGCTTTACCGGAACATATATAAAGAGGGGAGACGGCAGGAGGACAAATGGTGTCTCATCCTTCCCTACAGAAATATTGTTTCCTGCTATCTATCTCCTCATTCCCAGATCATCCTCGGATCTTCCCAGGACAGGCATACTGAGCCACACCTGCTCTGAGTCCCACCGGACTGACAGCGGATCTGGATCAACTTCCAGCTCAGCGATATTAGGGAGCATCCCGTTCCTGCTCTGCATCTCAAGTRGCACCCTATTCCCTTTATAGTGCACTACTTTTGTCCAGGGACCATAGGGATTTGGTCAAAAGCTGTGCACTATATAAGGGAATAGGGTGCAATTTAAAGACACTGCCTTGCTCAAAGGGAAGCAGGGGTCAGAGGTCATAGTGTTTAAATGATCAACGGTATTGACCAATATTGACCTCTAATGAGAACGGCCATGTGTTTTTTTCCCCTCTTCTTCTAAACTGAGTAAGGAGGAAGGAGTAAACGTGAGTCATCACAAGTGGACAGTATTATGGGACATCTGATCTCATTCTAATATCAGAGGGTGCCCTAAAACAATTTAAGTTTACATCGAGATGACAGATRGTTTGTTTCTGCTTTGAAAACACGGCGTTTAAAAACCCGGTAATCATAGCTCCCTGAGGAGCGGGTTGATGGCTGCTTGTTTCTTCATCTCCAGTCTTTGAAACAGGCCTGAGGCTCAGTGTTACAGCCCAGCCGAGGGCTCACCGCCATTGGGGAGAGAGATGTGGGACTCCATGGAGCCGACAACAAAGAGCCAGGCCAGAATTATGCTCACCACGAAGCTCATATCCAAGACAACATGATCTTTAGGGTCTCCTCTGTCTCTCCAAGACCTGATGTTTTGTCTGCTGTCTCTTTCTGGAGCCCTCAAAGTTGTTGTCATGTGTTGCTGCCATGCTATGTTGTTGTCTTAGGTCTCTTTATGTAGTGTTCAAATCAAATCAAATTTTATTAGTCACATACACATGGTTAGCAGATGTTAATGCGAGTGTAGCGAAATGCTTGTGCTTCTAGTTCCGACAATGCAGTAATAACCAACAAGTAATCTAACCTAACAATTCCACAACTACTACCTTACACACACACACAAGTGTAAAGGGATAAAGAATATGTACATAAAGATATATGAATGAGTGGTGGTACAGAACGGCATAGAGACAGACACGTTGATATTTCTGACTAGTCATGTATAGGCAGGGGTCTAGGGTTGTTGTGGTGCTTCCAGGCTGTACAGTCCATCTGATATCACACTAACCGTAAATGTTATCAAACATCAACGCATGTTCTTTGACAGTTATTTCTAAAAACAACTCTTATCTGCTTTCCCTGAAATGGTCAACACATCAGTGATCTGAAGCTAAATTGGCCAAAGTTATCAATCAAGGGCTCTTTTACAAATTCTGGGCTAAAATGTTCTTTAAGAAGCATATATACACAACAGAGACACACATATAATATGGTAGTGATATGAACAATATGCCATTAAAAAAAGGACAACAATGTCTTCCAGGAAAAATTCAACCAATACTGTATGCTTTATCAAATATTATTGACTAGTATTAATCTCTTTGGCCATTTTCTCAGACATGTACAGCACGTTCTCCAGAATGAGGTAAACGTCTGACTTGACTTTAAGTAGACACACCAAGCAGGATCACTAATTACTACAAATACCCTCAGAACCATGCAAGTGGAACTGATGGAAAGTGAGATTGATCAAATAAAAGCTAATTATCTCCTATGTAATTGTTCAAGCAATTTCGTCCAAAAACGGTTTAATTGAGCACTTCATCAATCGAGTGACATTGAAGTCAATCATCTAAAAATGCAAATAGCCCTTTTTTAAGGAAGGCTACACTCTTAGAAAAAATACTTCCAAAAGGGTTCTTCGGCTGTCCTATAGGAGAACTCTTTTTGGTTCCAGGTAGAACCCTTCTTGGTTCCATGTAGAACCCTCTATAGAAAGGGTTCTACATGGAACCGAAAAGGGTTCGACCTGCAATTAAAAATGGTTCTTCAAAGGGTTATCCTATGGGACAGCCGAAGAAACCTTTAAGTTTCTAGATAGTGTAACAGTTTAACTTTAGTCCGTTCCACTCGCCCCGACCCGGGCGCGAACCAGGGACCCTCTGCACACATCAACAACGGTCACCCACAAAGCATCGTTACCCATCGCTCCACAAAAGCCGCGGCCCTTGCAGAGCAAGGGAACCACTACTTCAAGGTCTCAGAGCAGTGACGTCACCGATTGAAAGGCTATTAGCGCGGGCACCACCGCTAACTAGATAGCCATTTCACATCCGTTACAATAGCACTTTTATTTCTAAGAGTGTATCAGGTTGCTGGATCGAATCCCCGAGCTGACAAGGTAAAAAGCTGTCATTCTGCCCCTGAGCAAAGCAGTTAACCTACTGTTCCCTGGGCGCTGAAGACGTGGATGTCGATAAAGGCAGCCCCACACACCTCTCTGATTCAGAGGTT